>NC_056739.1:856596985-856736985 GCF_019279795.1 Protopterus annectens
CTTAGCCGGAGAAAAGCTATTACTGGAGCCAGGACTTTTGTGAATACCCTGGGCGCAGTAGATAAGCCAAAGGGCAATGCAGAGAACTGATAATGCAAATTCCCAGTCCGAAACCTCAGGAATTTCCTGCAACTGGGCCTGATAGGAATGTGAAGATAGGCCTCCTTGAGATCCAAAGTCACCATCCAGTGATCCCTGCCTAGCATAGGCAACAGCTGCTGCAGTGTCAACATCTTGAATTTTGGAATTTCCAGAAAGGTGTTTAGAATGGATAAATCCAGAATGGGCCTCCAAGTATTTCCCTTCTTTGGCACCAAGAAAAGACGGGAATAAAACCACGTGCCTCTGTCCACAGAAGGAACTGCCTGAATTGCTCCCAACCGGAGCAGAGAAAAAAATCTGTGCCTGCGCTTCCAGTCTTTGCTGATGAGGCACATCCGGCATACCTTTGAAAGGAGGGAATGTGTGAAAATAAAACTTGTAGCCTTGAGCTATAATGTCCAATACCCATTTGTCTTGGGTAACCAAATGCCAATTCCCTTTGAAAAGTCCCAGTTTTCCCCCTAGAGGAGCTGCCAGCAAAGCAGAGTCCGGCAGCTGAAGACACAGGTCATTGGGACTGCTTCCGAAAGGACTGACCCCTGCCCACCCCAGCAGAAGGGGTAAAAGAATTCAAAGGCCTAGAAGTAACAGGGCCCTGAGAAGAAGCCCTACCTCTACCACACCTCGACCTGCCCCTAGAATGAAAATCCGAAGAGGGAAAAGACCATCCCCTAGCAGGCCAATTCCTACTGAACTTAGGGGGCTGAACCTGTAAGAAGTCCTTTACCGTCTGCATAGACTTAGCTTTTTCCTCCATTTTTTTCAAAACTGATTCCACTGGAGGGCCAAAAGAACATCAGATTGCAAAGGAGCATCCATAATGCGAGCCTTAACATGCTCTGACAAGGACTGATCTCTAAGCCAGGCATGTCTGCGAACAACAGAACTAGTAGCAGCCACCCTGGAAGAAGCTTGTAAAGCATCAAAACCACACTGCAAAGAATGCTTACCAACCTGGTCTGAAGCATGCACTAAATCCTGAAGCTCCTTACAGTCAACACCTTCAGACAAAGCATCCACTTTACATTTCAATTGACTTAGCAAATAATTCTGATACCTGAGCATATGAAATTGACAATTCAAAGCTCTCATAGCCAAAGTAGAAGAGGTATACAGTTTTTACCCCACCTATCCAGGGCCCTAGCATCCTTGTCCAGAGGAACCGGATTCTTAACCACAGAAGCCTTAACACCTTTGGGGCCTTGAGAATTAGTTTCTGGATCAGCCCTAGGACTCTTATACAAGTACTTGTGAGCTTCCGGAACCCTGTAGTATCTATCTGGTTTAACTGGGGCAGGGGGCAGAGAATCTGGGTTAAGGGCAGCCTCAGAAAATACATCCTGAACAACATCCAATACAGGGGGAATAGCCAAAGGCCTGTGCTGAGGTAAAAACAAGAATTCTCTCAGCCTTTTACGAGAATCAGAATAATCCTGGCCATCCCACTGGAAATGTTCCCTCATGGAATGCAAAGTTTCAAAGAAAGAAAAATCTTCTGGAGGGGACGCAGAGGGAGTAGCGTCCTCAGCCTCCAAATCAGAATAGGGAGGGAAATCCTGAAGCTCTTCCACAGAGGAATCTGACTCATTGGAAGACTGAACCAGACCCTCCAACTCTGTGTCTATCCTGGGCTGCTTCACAGGGGGGGGCATGGAACCCCTAATTAAAGTAATCAAATCTTCAGCCATCTTTAACATGTGCTTCCTAGGAGCTGGACCCTGGGGATTAGCACCAGCAGGGATAGACTTAGATTTAGAATGGCCCTTGCCCTGAGAAGGAGGAGGTCTAACTACCCTATGAGGGGAGGAAGCCACCGACAACAAAGAAGCACCCTCAGCCTGGCCTAACACAGGAGAAGCCACTTCCTGCAGTAACAAAGGCTCCCCTAGACACACTGGTAAACTGTCAGAAGGAGCCACTGAAGCAGTCAGTGGTTCCACAGAACCGACGTCCGGAGTGGACGCCTCATCCTGTTTGGACCGCAAAGACTTATCTTTGCGCTTCTTAGAAGAACCAGTCGTCGGAGAATCCGACGGCATGTTATAATTACAACGTTTACCAAACACCAGCCTAGCACAGTCCAACCGACGTTTAATAGTACGCTTGTTAAAAGTAGCACAAAAGTGACACCCAACAACGTCGTGCTCAGGCCCTAAACAAGGAATGCAGAGTGAATGGTAATCCCTATGAGGAATCTGTTTCCCACAAGAAATACAGTTATTAACTTTTTCTGACATCCGGCAATACTGAGGCAAGAAAAAGACAAAAAATGTTCCCAACAGGGTACTTAGCCAACTTGGTATCCGGTCTGAAACTCGAAAACCGACAGTTCCAGAACGCCGAACGGCACTTGCAAAAACTGCTTCTGCTGAGGACCATGCGGCAAGAAAGACTGAGGTTATGGCGTCGGTCATGCGCATTTGTACTGACAAGTACTTACGTCAGTCTCAGGCGCCCGTGACCGACGCCAGTTCTAGCCCTTTGGTATTTGGGCCGATGGTGGGCAGCGGAGTACCCATTTGTCAGGACTGCAGCAATGGGAGACGACGAACATCGTAAGTCTTTCTGTAACTCCTATGCATCTAGTTGAAGTAGTTAACATCATGCAGTTTCCTGTTTCCAGGATTTTTCACAGCTGATAAATTGCAGCATCAGACACTTATTTTTGCTGCATTTTCAGTAATCATCTATATTTAATATATACCCTTTAAAAGTATTCATCTACATAGTTATTTTATACCATTCTGGGGTAAAGGAAATTTCTGTTCATACAGTGCTTGTGGTGTGTTTTTTTAAGCATACTGTTTATTGGAGCTGGGTTGCAGGAACTCCATTATAATCATTCATCATTATGTTCAAGCTACTAATGAAGTCATTTTTCTGTGCTGTTAAGCATGTTCTATATTGGGTTAATTTATGGTTAAATATGAAGTATATTCGCCATCTGTGTATCATTTTCTGTCTTGATCAAAAGGTTCATTTATATCATGTTCCTATTTTTATTTAAAACATGTTGCATTTTATTCTTATTTTTTTTTTTTGTATTTCTTTTGGCTAATGACCATTAGTTTTCCCATCAGTAGGCAATCATTAAAATTTCTTAAGTTCCTAGCCCGTGTTGTCTTGATGGCTACCCTGCTGTAAATTTTGCAGGAGTGGAGATTGAAGTGTTAGGCCTATTTGATGCTGACATGCTTTATAAAGTACTGCTGAGCAGTCCTTGTTTACTGTTAACGCTGTGCTTTTGTGGCATTCTGCATAGCTCTGCTAGGAGCCAGAAGTGCAGAAGATTGGGCAGCCTTTCTCTCATGAATAGTTGAGCCAGTGTTGGCCACTCACTCCCACCTTTCTTGGCCAGCTCTCTTGGCATCTGTATTACTAACAATCCCAAGTTGTTAGATTTGCAGTCAGGATCTTGTCTCTATGGCACATGGCTGGCTAAGCACATAATTTGCTCACCTGGGAATCTTGAACCATTCATGACATGTAGTGATTCTTGGAATGCATTCTTTTTTCAACCATATAAAGATGCTGATGGAAGAAGACTTTTTTATCCTCCAAGTCTGCCTAGATTAGCAGCTTAACTTTAGTAGCTCCTAGTTTCTTACATGCACCTTTAAATTCTTTCATAAATTTACAGTGTACCACCTATGTTACACATTCCAAAACCTACTTCCTTTGTCTTTATCTTAAATATTTCCCCATCCACTTAATACCTTCTTTACCACTCCTCTAATTTGCGTTTATATCACGTTATCGAAAGATGAAAATAGCGAACGCTATTTCATCGGCCCCAAAACATCTAAACATGAAAATATCGAACATTCAGAACAGTGAATTTTTTCCCCATGGAAATAAGTTGCTGCTCCGAAACACACACATACAACACAAGCACAGCAAACAAACAGCAAGCACACACATACACTTAATACATCTAACGCTACACTAAACTAAACATGCACTACTATCTACCCACTTACCTTAACCCTAACCCTAAGGTCCATCACTATCGCACACTCACCTAACCAGCGCCCTAACCCTAACTCACTTAAACCGCCCCTAACCCTAAAGTCTGTCACCATCGCCTACACGCCTAATCCTAACTCACTTAACCCACCCCTAACGTACAAACAATCTCACACTTACCTGAACCCAACCCGTAACTTTCCACCACAGTGCTAAGAATAGTGAAGCCACAGAAACGACGACCAACTGAAGTCTTTCCCGAGGAAAGAATTCGCTGTTCTGCAGCTTTGCTATTCTTAGCGTTCGCTGAATAGTGTTCGATATCAGTACATTTGAAGTTTTAATACTTGGATGTTCTGATATAGACTCGCAAATTTCTTCTTTCCTCTAATTATACAGTTGCGTGATGTGTTTGGGTGTAGATTATGATGGGATTTTCTCCGGAATTGCTCAACTGTATTGGCAGGTTATAGCTAATAGGTTATAGGTAAGTTCTAGGCAATCAGTCTGCAGACCGTTTCATTCTTAGCCAAAACCCCCTATTCTGTGGCACTTTTCATCATCATTGTCATCCCAAAGGGCATTGTGGCAAACTCATACAACCCAAAAAGTGTAGCAAAAACTGACCACTTTTTTGTTTTGGGTGTCAAAGGTACTTGTCTGGTGACCTTAAGTCAGGTCAGTAGTAGCCAGATACTTATTCCCACTCAACTGCTTTAAGGCCTCATCTGTCCCAGGAGAACCATCTGAATCTGTGTAGCTTTGTTTCCTGTAGGCTACACAGAAGCTGGTGCTCCCATTTTTCTTGGCACCATCACTTCTACTGAAGCCCAGGCACTGCTGGATTCCTAAACTGAACCCAGAACCAAAATCTCCTGCAGTTCTCTCCACATGGTTTGCTTGACTCAATCTTGTAACCTAGAAGGAGTCTGTTTAATTGACTGTTGGGTCCCTGTATCAACATGATGGCCCCCACCTGTTGGAAATATCCTGTCATAGCAGTAAATATATCCCCAGTCTCTTATAGTAATTCATGGATTTCCTGAACCTGCTGCTATGAAAGTACTATCTTATTCACTGTAGTGTCATATTGAGCCTCCTTGTGAAGGTGTACCGCAAGATTGTTCTTCGATTTCTCCAGTGACTCACTACAGATACTGAGGACCAACATTTAGTGTCATGGTAGGGCTTCATTGTGTTAATGCACACTGTGTTTTTGTCTTCTACCTGACAACTCTGCAACATAATTAACTTTGTTTACCTTTCTTGTAGTAGTGCAAAGCCCTCCAGTGCTGTTTGCAGCTTATTCTGTCAAATAGGTGTAATCACCTTCACTACTGTATTGTTAGGTTCTACTTGTCTGGTCATGCCAGGCATTTTGTTGCTGTTGTACTTAAGATAGATGTTCATTTGCAAACCCCATGGATTCCGTAAGCTTAATCCTACAATACGGGGCATAGTCCACAACACACTGCTTATGACAATTGCATTCATCCTACTACTCATCCAAAATTAAACTGAGAGCCCCCACACACCCGATTATAAAGAAGTGCAAATGTTAAAAGTGTGGACTCTTGGGGAACTTTTCACACGCAAAGAGGAGACAGGAGGCAAAATCTGTCCCACTCTTGCCTAAATGAGTTTGCATACATTTTTAGCATGGTCTGAAGAGTAATGTTAACCATTTCTGCCAGACCATTTTCATGTAGACAGCAGAAGGTAGTCTTGAGCTGCTTTACCTCTGAATACCTCCGCAAACATGTCAGCAAGTATAATATAAAAACAGCACTTATGTTAATATTTCCACTGGAAAAAACAGCCTTTTAAAATTTCTGACTGATCACCTTTCACGTCTCAGTAGATGACAGTACTATTGTCTTAGGATAGCTAGTATTGCAGTTTACCACCACCCTGATGTACTTGACTCTCATCTGCACAATCAGTGAATACAACATCCCCTTTGTATATGAGTACCAAATTTGCTATCTGCCAGTCTTCTTTTAGACAATGATCAGCTAAAGGTCACCATTAGGGTTCAGCCAGCACAATGGCCAGAATTCTGAGGAGTCTGGGAGGTAGCCCACTTTGTGCTTTATATTCTCCTCCATTATGGTGTTTATCTTGTGTTCTTTCCTTTAATTTCTTACCTGCCTGCCTCTTAGTTTGTCAGCCTTCCTTTGCTTTCCATTGTGTTAACTGAAACAGTCTATTAATTTAGCAGATTCCCTTTCCCCTTTGGATTGTGTGATCTACCACCAATCATTCCTGTGCCTGAGAAGATATGATGATCTTCATTTTTGCAGTATAGCTAAAAAAGCCTTTGGTTCCTTTCTTGACCCTTCTTCTGCTTGCTCCCTTTTCAATTTTTCTCTTTGTTTTATCACAACCACAGTTGCCATTCTGCTAGGTTTCTTGTACTATGCCTTTTCCACCTCCAAGGCCTTACTTCCCCCTTTTGAAGGTCCTTTCTTATGCCATCTTTGCTAGATCCTTTGTAGCCAAATCAATCTGCTTCTCATTTTCCCTTTCTCTCATCTTTCTTACACCCTTTTCTTAGCTGTAAGTTTGCTGTACTTGACCTTTTCCCATAATTTGTTTGCTTCCAGTCTCCTGGTTCATTATTGACCCTGTTCCAAACACAACATAATCCAGTCTCCTAAAATCCTACACCATTGTCTTTGTCTTTATTTCTTAATTTCCCTCCCACTCTAAACCACTGTACATGATCTCTGTTAGTCCGTGCCAGTGAATTAATTGTGTTCATGGACCTCGGTCAACTCCCACTGTCTCTCTCTGCCTCAGAGGTTGGAATCTCCCTATGTGTTTCTTGTTTATTCACATCAGCCATAAATATTACTCTTTTTCTTTCTACATAGCAGTGCTTTATTCTGTTTTCCAGTTTGTGAAGGTCCTCTTTTATTGAGGTGGATCTCTACTTCCTGTACAGTAATTGTCAAAGCACATAGCCTAGGATCTGATGGCAGTGTCATATCTCCATAATTCAAAGGACTAAGACTGCTTAGCACTCCAAACTTTCCCAAGTGACTTAGTACCATCCCCTTTCCTCTAAATCATTTTGCATATCTCACTCTCACACACTCTCCGTCTTCCTTTCTGGATATGTAAAGTGCTATTTGATCTCCCTAATGATCCCAGGCTGCCATTAATGTTCTGTCATGTGTTAATGCCTTTAATACGTCTATACATACATTTTGGTATATAACTTAAAAAAGATTTTTTTGTCAGAATATTGATTTCTTTGTTTCAGGCATAGGCCTGTCTAAACATCTTAGCTTCTCCATTATTTTACAATTTAAGAAACAAGCAAGAAAAAAAAAACTCTTTTACTCTTTTTTTCATTGTTGTTACCCCCTGCTGCTACATATTAGATTAGTGTTACTTTTGTTGATTGTGTGAATACTTACTGCACTGCTTTTTGTTTAATGTTGACTTTCCCATTCCTATGGAACTGCGTTTATTATTTCATTGTGGTGTTGGTATTTAATAATTTGGCTTTAAGCTCCAGCTTCAGATCATTATTGTCTTTCTTTTTTCTGATTGTTTTGATTTCCACTATGGTTGCCATTATAGGTAGTCATAGATCGTGAGTTTTTGTTTCCTTGTGGGGAAAAATTCTTCCACAACATGAAGCCCATGTTTCATAACGTTATGAGATTTGGTTGGTGATTTCCTCCTCCACTTTGAGAAACAGGAAGGAAATACTCCAGTTACATTTTTCAAAACAGTTTTTAGCAGGTTCAGAAGGCCAATTTCAAATCATCAGATAAGCCATCAACTTCCAAGTCAAAGCTGACTCCTTTGTATTTGGCCCTGAAGTCTTTTGACTCTAAGCCTTATACTTAGAAGTCACCTAAGATACACTCAAAAATTAAGTGGTTAGGACACTTTTTTTTTAATTCCTGGAGTGGGAACTCACTGGGGTGGTAAGACTTAAAAAAGCATTTATGTCTAGCAGTAAAACCTAATTTATCTCCTGTTTCTCCAGTCATTCAAAAACAGCTTTTGTTATCATTTATGCTCCTTTGCTTGTTACTTTGAAAGTTGTAGAATCAGCTTTTCACAGAGAATGGTGATTGTGAGAACCTAATGCCAAAAACGCCAGTACTGAGGGAATGCCCCAACTTTTTCTGTTTTTGTTGTTATTGATTATGAGCAGTTTGTAGAGGCCACTTTTGTGGCACAGAAAAATTTGCTGGACTGTATTTCACAGACAGGTTGCCAATAGGGAACAGACCACCCCACCACCACTCCACTTTGCCACCATACCTTTGCAGAGAAGAACATCTTTTCCCTCCTTATCACCGTTCATCTTTCTGACGCTTATCCTGAGAAGACCATCATGAACAGGTGGCTTGTGAATGTCAGTTTATCCACACATATTCATTGCAGATCTGTTGCTGCTGTTATAAACATTGACATTCTTGGGCTCAGTGATGATTTCATCCATGTTTAGTGCAGAATCAGTCCTCCAGGTGCTGACGTTGTCCACTTCAGCCAGGGCCCGTCACATTTTAGTCTTAGGATAATGGGTGAATGCCAGTGCTTATCTTTTGGGTACTGATATCTATGAATCACTTTAGATTGCTGGATTTTATCCAAGGGATGCACTGGGCCTGATGCCATGTTTGACTCCAGTGTCTATATTAAAACAATACAATTCTGTGATTTGATGTCCCCCCTTCTGTTCAATCTGTATTCATAAGTTCATAGGTAGGTACTAGACTATTGGCCCTAGGGCCTATACAAGCCCAGCCAAAAAGGTACCCTGGCTTTTGCCACCCAAGAAAATTATTTTCCTGTGCCACTGTCAAGCAGAACCACAGAAGTGATCCCCGGGGTGAATTTCCTATTTCCCATCCAATCATCAAGATTTTCTTTTAAGAGTGCTAATGAGGAGCTTTGTTTGATATAGATAGGTAGTTTATTCCAGAGTATGGGAAGTCTCTGGGACAGGAATCTATCCCTCCGGCATGTTCTGTTTATTGTGGTGACAAGGTTTAGGTCCCTAGAGCTTGTAGCTCGGAGGGATTGGGATTTCTTTAAGTGGAGCATGTCCAACAGCTCTGGGTTTGACATAGCTTTGTATGTTAGGCAGAGATCACCTCTGAGTAGGTGATATGTGACAGAGTAAAGCTGGAGTTTTTTGAGACGGTCTGCGTAGGGCATCTGTTTGAGGCCGGTAATTCTGCGGCCTTTCCAGTTGTTGTCGATGTCTTGTGAGGTACATACCAAAAGGGGCATTGTACTCTATAATGGGTCTAATGAATGATGAGTAGACGGGAACAATGATCTCTTTTTTTCTGGATGAGAAACCTTTTGTGATGAGGTGTGCCACGTAGAAGTATTTCCTGACTACTGTGGCGATGTGATTATCAAAGGAGAGACTACTGTCCACTTGTGTCCCAAGGTCTCTTATCACATTTTCGGTGTTAAGTATACTACCGCCTATGTTGTAGTTCATGGGTACAGAGTTTTTACCAAAGGGGATGACAATGCACTTTTTGGCATTGAGCTTGAGGCCATGGCTTTGACACCAGGCATCTGTCTCAGTGAGGCCCTTTTGTAGGATGTCCACATTGTTAGGAGTTTCGATTATGGCTCCTAGTTTGCAGTCATCTGCGAACTTTGTTAGCCAAAAACCTTCTGTGTTAGCCTGTATTTCATAGAAGTACATACCAAACAGGAGAGGACCCAGGACTGAACCCTGTGGTACTCCACTTGTCACTGGTCTGAAGTCGGACTTGGAGTCTGCTACTTTTACAGTGTGGGTTCTGTCAGTGAGCCAATTGGCAACCCATCTTGTGACATAGGGATTTATACCTAGTTTAGTGAGTTTATCTATAATTCCAGAGTGGGGGATGGTGTCGAAAGCCTTGGCAAGATCTAGATAGGCTGTGTGAACCACCTTACCCTCGTCTACAACTTTGGTGACTGCTTCAAAGAAGTCTGTCAGGTTTAGGAGACATGATCTGCCTTTTACAAACCCGAACTGGGTGGGGTCCAGAGTTTGGAGATTACCAATGTCTTTGTTTATAAGTTCCATGATGATACATTCCATGTCCTTGCAGACTAGGCTCGTCAGGCTAATGGGGCGGTAGTTCCCGGGGTCTGTGGTGGCTCCCTCCTTGTGGAGTGGGATAACCGTCGCTGTGCGCCATTCAGAGGGCACAAAGCCTGAGGTGAGGCTATGATTGAACATGGTACTTGGGTGGGGTGCCAGTTCATTCTGTAGTTCATGTAAAACGCAGCATGGGATGTTGTCTGGTCCCATGGATGCTGTGTTCCTGGCTTTGGAGAGTGTGGTTTTTACCTGTGCAGCCATGATTACAGGAACTTTGCATTCTTCTGGTATAGAGATGGGCTGTTTAGGGGGTGAGAGGGGGTAAAGTTAGCAATGAACCTATCTGCCAGGATGTTGGCAATATCAGTTGGGACTGTATATTTAGTGCCATTGTGCTGTAACTCAGAGCAGATCTGAGTGTTGCCATTGACATTCTTGACATAGCTATAGAATGCTTTGTGGTTGTCTTTAGAATCAGTGGTGATTTTGTTTTCGTAACTAGCTTTGGAGGATTTTATCAGAGATCGCAGCTTCTTACTGAGGCTGACCAGGGAGCTCCTCCACTCATGGGATTTTACTCTCTTTTGCAACAGTTTCTTCCTTCTGTTGTACAGTTTGTTTATGGCAGGGGACCACCAAATTGGCTTCCTTTTTTTGGAGGATAGCGTTTTGATTCTGTTTGGGATATCACGATCCATGCACTCGTGTAAGTGCTTATAAATTGCAATTGTGTAGGATTCAGTATCGTGGTCTGTCGACCATGTCATCCTAGGCAGGCAGATACTGGATCCCTTTAGAATGACACCAGAAGCTTAGCCAATTGTTGAAGTCAATCATTTTGTCCTTATACTGCGGTATCATTCTGGGTGATGGCAGAATGCTACTCAGGGCTAGGGTCATACCTGCCTGGGCTACAAGATCGGAGAGCTCTTCCATGTCTCCTTTCATGTAGTCCAGGGAGGTATGTCTCAGGTCATTCACATCAACATGGACAATGACAGAGTCATATTTGTACTTGTGGAGTGAACTGAGTGCGTGGGTTGTTTGGCGGATCCTGGCACCTGACAGGAAGCTGATAGTAACCTTCTCCTTGTTTAGCCTGGTAAGTGGGACATCAGTGTGCCTGACTATAGAGTCACTTATGACTAGTGTGTTGGGTACGTTGTTTTGCCTTATTGGCTGTGGTTGAGTGGCACACTGAGTCTGCGGGCTATGTGTCATTTGGGTTGTGTTGGGGGCTGGAGGTTGCTTGCATTTCTGCTTTGGAGGTCTCTGTTGCTTGAGCAGATTATTATTGAGAGCCTCCATGAAGGTTTTTGTGTTTCTGTGTGTGGATTTTGGTGGTGTAGATTTAGTGAGACTATGTGATGAGTGTGGTGTGGTGCAAGTGTTTACCTTCTCCTCTTGACTGTCAAGTTCAGTCTTGGTTGGAGAGAGCTTTACCTCACATTTGGCTAGGTAAGTGCATTTCTCACAGGTTGTAGTGTTGGGTGGTAGGAGGAGCAGGTTGTCTGTGTACATGAGCTAATTTCTACATTTCCCCAAGATGCCCAGATTCATCAGATAGACAGGAGAGAACACTGGGAGCTGACCCTTGGACATGCCTGAATAAAAAACTGTTTTCCTCCAGATAAGTGAGGAAAGTGAGTACAAGAGTTGTTTTTCTCTAAGCAAGTGAGGAAAGTAAGTACCAAAACTGTTTTCCTCTAGGTAATGAGGAAGATTGAGTGCTGTAGTAGTTCGTAGCTTATTTAGTGCTTACAACAAGTTCTGAACAAGTGCTTATCACGAATAAGCAAATTCAAGTGCTAAAACTAAGAATCTGTATCTGGACTAAACTAGTTACAGGAAAGGGGGGAACAAGTGCAAATGCGGGCTTTTAAATCAGAAAGTTGAGAGAGATGGAAAAACTTCCCAAACAGCAAATAACTACAATTTCTGGGCCATAACCACTCCTAATGTGGTCGATAGGTTACCTACTGCTTACCACTCCCACTGATAAGTTAGAAGGCTTCCCTCCAACACAGAAAGCTTGGGGGGCTCAGAAGCTTACATACAGTCCTGGATACAGCAAATCTGAATCTGGACTAAACTAGTTACAGGAAAGGTAGGAAACGGGCTTAGATTTTTTTTATACAGAAAAGTAGCTAAAACAGCAGTAAAAATATTTCAAATGCAGTGCAAGCTAGCACACTTGAGTATGTAGCAGTGTTAGACCAAACAGTTTAAAAAAATGCAATTAAATTAAAAATGACTAAAAACAAGTGCAGAAGGAGTCTATTAGGGAGAATGAGGTAAAGAGATGGGACTGGGGGGAGTATCCCAGATCAGATCTACAGTGGGGGTGGGCAACTGCAATAGCCTCCAAATGTAAATAGCAAGACAGGAATATGGAGGATGGGTAGGGGAAAAACAACACCTTCAGCAGAGATCTGAAAAACTATACAGTGAAGCAAAAATAACAGTGCACAACTCTGAAGTCAGCCAGCAATGATATAAAATTAGTCAAGCAGCAATTAACAGTACACAACTCTGAAGTGCCAGAAAAATATACTTAGCTCTGTATATCTCCAGATAGTTTGAAGAGCACTCTGTCAGGACACAGGAAGGCTCCAGCAATGTGCTGGTGCCAGTGTGCATTTCTTTACTGGCAGTTTTTGTGATCTGACCAAATAACCTCTCCCACTGGACAGAATGATTCAGTTGTTTTCTTAATCCACTTAAGCTTTTTAACGTCACCCTTAATCTTCTGAGTCACTGCCTTGTTCAGTGCATGAGAAGGCTATGTGCAAGAGGAAACACACTCATTCCCCAATGTAGTCTACATCTTATGATGTGGAGGATGAGATCCTCATTCTCTGATTCCCCTACAGTCCCCCTGGCAACACAAAGTTTGGATAAGTCCTGGAGATGAGGCAAAAAAGAGGGTTTTGGCCATCTGACCCTATTGTTTTGTCTGCAACAGATACTGAAGAAGTCCTCTAGGTATTCCCAGCAAATGTAGTGGGTGGTCCTCCCTGTTGCCAGTATGTTCAGAGTAGACACTAAAATGTCTTGGATGTCTGCTGATATGGTGGTCTCAATTCTAAGAATGTAAGTAGAGTGCTTTTTTCTCTTAGCGTTGCAGTTTCTGTTCACAAAGTCCTAAAAGTGAAAATTTTATCTCTACAATGTCCTTAGGAAGACTTCCACTACCCAGAGCCTTCTAACACATCCTCCATAAAAGGAGTCCAGTTTTCTGACCACCTAGGGAAGCTCATTGTCTACTTGTATTTGTTCTTCCCCCATAGCAACACTTAGCTACTTAACATATACAGGATCTGAAGGTAGTCATGGAGGATCTATAGCAACACTGACAGACCGTCCAGATTGACAGGAGTGAGAGAAGCAAGGCATCCTTCCCATTATCAGGCAAATCAGCAAAAGCAGGAGGCTTGATTGGTCCTTATTCAGCTACACCTGCATTTTTTTTCATGTACAGTGAGAAAGAACTGTAAAAAAGTGTAGGAAATTACTAAAAATATTAGGGATGCCTTGGAATCTTAGCAGATGCCAACTATTTCACTGAGCAGTGAATCACATGAAGGCTGAATGGGTATGATTAACACATACTGAGCAGGAGAAAGGAAAAGTATTCACTCCCTTCCAAGTTTTTCACTACTTTATAATTTTCTGCTTTTGCCAATTAGTGTAAACAATGTTGCTTTATTAAGTTGATGCTATATGAAGGGAAGCAGAAGTTGGACTGAATGTACTGAACCTCAACAAAGGTAAGGGGAAAAATTATATTCATTTATTGGTGTTTTGTTTACTGGGAAAGTGTGACTTGGTTAAAAAATGCCCATTTTTAGCAGTCTCTCAGGGTGAATATCTTCAAGAAGTATCATTACAGTAGCAAAGCCCTAAAAGTATCGTTACAGTAACAATAACAATAGTGTTTAGACTGTATGGCACTAATGTAGATAGGATAAAACAGTGAAAGTAGAGAACCTAAGCAAAAGTACATATGCTATTCTAATCCAAAAAAAATTAAAGTTTAGACAAATTTTTGAAACAACAAAAAGGTAGATAACAGAGACAGTATGGTGCTACAGGTAGCTTAATAGTTATGATACATAAGTATAAGAAAATATATTTAGAAAACATCAAGTGCAAACTCTAAAAAGTATAAAATTAGTGGAAGGCATGGTAGGTAATATGAGACATAGCACTGTAATACATCACTAGGATAGTAACAGTAGGAATTGAATGTAACATAATTTTTTAAGTACTAATGAATGGAAGGTGGCGCGGTAGGGGGCAGAAGACTCTGGAAGAAGATAATGCTCATCTACATATTCTCTACATTGCCACTACAGTAAGAAATTAGTAGAGAGCAGAAGATAGGAAGAGGAAATTAAAGAGGAAGGGTGAAAGTGAATTAGAAGTAAACTATGTATGAGAAAGAACTGACATTATAAAAGGTGGAAGAAGGTAGTAGAAAAGAGACATACCATAGGAAAGACATAAGCATAAAATAGTTGAGATTAGACTATGTAGGGGAGGAACTGGAGATGCATAATGTTAGTTAGAAACCGGGGTGCTAGAGACGTTAAAAACATGATGTAGAAGATTAACCAGGAGATTCTTTGTTTGTAGACTTGAATAAGTGGACGGTAGATATAGACCTGATTATATTTGAGACAGATTTCTGTAATTTGGCAATAATGCATGAGTACAGATTTTGTTCAGTGCTTACTTTAGATTGATAGATTTCTAGCAAATTTTGATCCTGAGCGCACACAAGATGATTGGGGGTAATAGTTAAGAACTAAGCAAATAGCTAGACAAGAAGAGGGATTACATATGATATATGTGTTAAAAGAATTTGTGTGTGAAGCAGATGATAGGGGAGGTTCTAATGGTTTACCTTTAAAATGTTGTGGCTAACTTGTGTGACGCACATATGTGGGAAAGTATCTTTTAACAAAAGAAAAAAATGCCGATTTCACAACAGCAAATGCTAGTGTGTATTTGCTGTTATGAATTCGGCATTTTGAGTGGAGATCCACTGTAGTGGGGATCAGGAAATGCACCCTTTCCTTCACTGTAGTGCAATCTCAGAGTTAATATATATAAGTAGCAGGTGGTATGGGAGGTGCAGGGGGCTTTCCCCCCTGCAAAATGTTCATAGCAGAAACCCGGAAATGTAGTTTCGCTCAAAGTTGATATTCCCCAAGTGTCGACTTTCTTTAAGTACCAGACTCACAGTTCTGAGCATTTGGCATTGCCGTTTCAGACATTTCCATTCGGGTAAGTAAACAGTCTCCAAGTGTGTTGCAACATTTTAAAGGTAAACCGTTCTAACCAGTTGAATGGTCTGAGTACAGAGCAGGGATGAGCTCTATGGGGCAGATTAACTGAAAGTCTTGGTACTTTATTATAGCATTACTCTAGTTTTGATTTCAGAAAGATCTGAAGGTTTATCATGATGAGAGCACCATGTTGCATGTTGCGATCCAGTGACTAAAAACTTCTGACTGCCTACAAACCTATCATTGTCTATTGGGCATTATCTGTACTCATACACAGTTGATAAGAATTGGAACTCCTTAGCTGTATCCAGAAGGGGAGTTGCCTCCCTCCCATCTTTCAAAACCACTCTGAAAGACTTCCTAGCTAAAATCTGACTTTATTCTCACTCAAAATCAGGGTAAATTATATCCCTAAATGTGAACTAGTCCCTTTTCATTCCTTATACCTCCTTACTTTCCCTACTTAACTTACTTCCATCACATTCTCTTCCCTGATTTTCTCTCTAAATATACCATAAGCTTGTTTTTCCCTCACTTCATATTGCAGTTCTTGTTTGTATTAGAGTAACTTGCGTTTAATTTCTCTACAGACTAAAAGTTCTATAAATATTAAATGATTGTCATATAACTTGTATGGATTCTTAGCCAATGTTTTTATATTATCACTAATTTGTTATAATGTGAACTGTAAATGTTTGTGTTTTATTTTTGAAGATTGTAAAATTATTGTCCTTAAAATATTTTGTAATAATTTGGAGCTTTTCTCCTCAGGCCTACACTGAAATTGGGCTTCTACCCTGTCGGACTTTCCCAGTAATCAAATGTCAATAAATAAATATAGGCGAGAAGCCAAAATGTATGTGGTGGCTAGGGAAATCTTGCTGGAGATAGTTTTTTTAGTTCTATATAGCATGCTTAGCTTTTGATGTGCTTTTTTGTTACACCTACCAGTTTGGTATGGGTAATGACTTCAACAGGAGTATTGTTTAGACAGCTAATAAGAAATATGTTCCTTTCATTCAAAAAATTTAATTTTTAAGGGGTGTCATTCATGTGGTCTGGTAAGAGAAATTGCTAATTTAGAGTCCCAAATTTCCAAAAAAAATTAAGTCAATGATCTGCAATATTATATGTCAAGAATCTGAGTGATAGCATTGTCAACACACGCACACACACACACACACACACACACACACACACACACACACACACACACACACACACACACACACACACTATGCACTTACCAAAAAGAATAGATGTAAAGAAGTGAGGTCATCCTTGGTTTTCACCTCCAATGGCTGTTTATGCAAAACAGGTCCAGAATTAAAGATTGATTTAAATGTAGTGGTTGCTGGTAGCACTGAGCAAATAAAATACACTAGGTAAAGGAATGACAGCATTAGAAAAGAGATACTGGTCCAAGTAATAAGAGACTTCTAGTAGAGAACGATGGGGATAGTAACTTCAAGCTAGCAGTGCTATTGGGAGACAGCCTCTTATTACTGGAGGGCTTAGAGATCTTCAGATTACATCATTCTGACAAGCAAGGAATCCATGAAAGTTCAGCCACTTATATATCAGCAGTTATGTTTAAAACTTAAAGATTTCAAAGACAAGTCCTTAAAAAGGTAAAGGCTTAAAAAGGGGGGTGGAAAAGTGGAAAGCAGGATTTTTGTGTGAAAAAATAATCCTAGGGTATATGGAAATTGTTATATGGTTCAATCTTGAAAATATACAATTTGTTTCTTTGGTTGGGGAGTTACAAGTGACTGTGTGAGAATCTTTTCTTGTTACTCCAAATGCTAGCAGACAAAAAAAAATGTGAATTGACATAAAAGGCCAGGGCAGTGTGTTTCAGCTCTGAGAATGTCTGCTCCTTCTAAGTTCTTATGAAGGATGCATTTTTTATATATGAAAAAAAATTTTGTATGCTGAAAATGATGTTTTAGGTTAAAAGCTTTTTGTCAAGAGTATAACTAATCGGTTATAATGTTTTTAATTAGTAACTGTTCACTGGAAGGCTGTGCCATGTGATTATTTAATATGCTATTTAAAGAGTTGATTTTATACGTTTGTATTTCGCACTGATGAAGGGTATCACCCGAAAGCCTTGTGTTTAATAAATTTGTTGACTTGCGTTCTTCAGCAGTGTGTGTAGAACATTTAATGACAATTTGAGGGTCTGAACTGGTACAAAGGAGAAATGGAGTGGAAGTTATTTTAGTTACTGTGTTTTTTCTTTAGTATAAAGATGAAGTTACACCACTGAAAAAAATAATACAACAGTTGTTATTGTGTTCCTTACTAAGGTCAAAAGTGCTTTTCCCACCAAAAGGCCAGCTTTGCTGTCATGGGTGCAGCTACTAGCTGAAGCAGAATATGCCATTCAGCAAACTTGGAGATCCATATGGAAAAGGGGTGGCGGAAAAGAATAAAAAAATAAGTGAGGTAAAATTTGGCAATGGTGTGAATAAGTCACTGGATAACTAAATTGAGACATTTTATCCTGGAATGTAAATAGCCTTATAGGCATGGTAAGACGAGAAAGGGTGCTTTCATATAGAAGACATATTAGAGTACAGGAGGCTGTGCTACTGGAGATTCATGTAAATAGGAAAGAACGTACAGAGCTGATAAGGAAAGGCTATAAGGTGGGGGTATCAGTGGAATTCCAGATTATCAGGAAGTGAATGTTTGCAATATTAACAGAGAGAGGGATGCATTTAGTTATTGGGGATGAGAAGACAGATATTCAAGTGAGATGTGTTGTAGCCAAAGGATACTGTCAAGGAAAGAGGATTACTTTGCAAGTGTCTCTCTCCTTCCTAAGACCAGGTCTAGAGGAGCTAAAGAAGATATTAGGGTAAATAATAATAATTAATAGTAATAATAATAATTAATAATAGTAATAGACTTTCAACAAGATATAGTTTTCTTAGGAAGTGGCTGATGTATAGTTTGTAGTAGGGAAGATATGACAGGAGGTCTCATAGGTGTGAAACTGATACAGGAAGCTGGGTTTTAAGAATGTACTTGAAGATTTTTGGACTGCAGGATGCCAATCGAATTGCAGGGGAAGAAGAGAATATACTCAACTATTCCCTGCAATCTGCAAACTGGGCGAGGTTAGGTAGATGTCATATATCTTGGGAAAATGTATCCACATGGTATATAGGGCGGAAACCTACTCAGCTGCAGTCTTGGACGATGTCACATTGAGCCTAAGATGAGAGTTCCAATGGACAGAATTAGAGGAAGGGTTTGGCAGTTTCTAGCAGACTTAATGAAAATGAAATGTTTTTACTGATTGGGCAAAATCTGAGTTACATGATGGTCTGGGATGACTCAACGTTACGTCAGAGCACTTGGCCAAGGGGTGGAGTAGGTCAGAAATGCATTTTAGGATGATAGTTGAGGCATAATCCATTGTGGTCTGTGAAGGAAACAGTGGGAAGTATTTGAAGGGACATTAGAAAATTAATAGGTTATATAAACAGATTGTTCAGTCAGAGAGAAAATGTGATGAGCAGTTATATCAAACTGAGGAACAAATGGTATATCAAGGTAACATTAATAAATTTAGAAAATTAGCACTAAAACATATTTTGACAACAGTTCAGCAGCCCAGAAATTTTTAGTTCAGGGACTACGGCAACAAAAAACAGGATAGTAAATAAGTTAAGAAAGAAGTTCTCTTGGGGAAATAAAAGATCCATGATTAAATAAGATTAATTGGTGTTACTGGTAGATCAAAGTGAATTAAGCTTTCTGAATTTAAAGGGGTATGTTCAGGCTACTCATCTGAGACTGATTTATATTTCCCAATCAGACAGTTATACCTCTAAGTGGAAAAGTGTGATGTTGGAGCAAGGAGGGCAAGATGGTGATAGGGAAGCATTATTGCTTTGGTCCCAGGTAGATGTAGAAGGTTCCAGTAAACCAACAGAACTTTATATCTATAAAGTGACATAGAGGTTCATGAGATTAAAGCAGGTAAGGGCATGGAGAAGAGAAATTCTTTGAATCAGCATGATGAAGGCTAAGAAGAAGAATGATTGTGAGGATAGGGCTGGCAAAATAACTGGAGAAGGTTAATCAAAGAGCCAAAATGAAATTGTGATGCAATGGGACTGGGACTATCACTTTTACCTTATCAATAATTTGTAGCTAAAGCTAAGGAAAGTGGAAAGATAAGCACTTAAGGGAAGCAAACTAGCCCTAGTCAGGTTTATAATAGAACCAAGGTCTATGAAGCTGGACAATAAAGAAGTGATTAGAGTGTACCAGGCACTACTGGAAACTACAAAGATCAGTCAGATGATTTAAGGAGAGACTGGGAAGAAAGGATTAATAAGCAGATGACTACGGAGCAATACAAAGATGTATGCAAAGCACCGAGGTATGCAACCAGATCCAGAGTCTTCAAAATTTTAACTTAAAAGTGTGTATATAAGAATTTGTGCTCCCAGTAGGTTACACTGGATTTCTTCACCAACATGAAATTTGTGGTGGAAAGCAGTGGAGAGATCACAGCTACTTGGGAACTGAATTTAAATAGTCCCTCCAAAATGCAGTCAATCTGCTGCTCAGGGAACAGGTAGTGCTTACTGATGGTGTTATGTTTCTTAGTGTGAGAAAAAGGATGAACCTAATTATACTGGGGCGCTATTATTAGCACTTGCCAGGAGATTGAGGGCAGTTGCTAAGCCAGGAGTGGAAGAGGGAAGATGGCTGTGCTGAGAGCAGATTACCATACGTTCATACTTTTAAATGACATCTCTGGGACCAGAATCCAAAGTAAACAGTTGGGGATGTTCTTGTTTTGGATGGGAGCTAATAATTTTTGCGAGAATTTCACTTTTGCCCTGGAGTTGAACAGATGGCCAGCTTGTTTCAGGGTGGAGAGGAAAAAGTACACTTGCTTGGAGAGAAAGGGTTTTACAGCTAAGATTATCTTAAATCGGGTTAGAGAACAAGACTGTGCTTTCTTATACAGTGTAGTAAGTAAGTTGAGAAATGTCTTTATGAAATGGTATATAGAGATGAAACATTACTATATTATGTTGAATGGATATTTGGCAACTTTGATATGTGTCTGTCTTTTCATCATGCAAATAAAGTTTCAGCTTTAAAAAATACATTGAAGTTAACACTTTATAGCTACCGAGTTTTGCATTCATTCTTATTTCTGGGCACTGTCTGTGTAGAGTGTGCACATTCCCCTTGTATCTGCATGGGCGTTCTCTGGGTACTGCAGTTTTTCTTCCCTTATTTTCTGTTGTGACTATAGTTTGTATAGAATGTTTATTGTTAAAGCCAAAGTCTTCCTCATTGGTCATAGCAGATTTGGTTCCCTTTATTTCTGCCTAATCTGTTGGAGAAATCTCTCTCGTTCAGACTAGCAAAGACTCTTTTTATCCCCTCCATCAGTCAAATGTCGGATGTCTGTTTATTCCATGCAGTTTGCCGCTTGGCTTCTCTATAGTAGTTGTCATTAAAGTGGCCTTTTTAGGAATTGTTACCATACTGTCCACCCTAGATGTTCAGTAACTGGGACAAATAAACATGGTCTCTGCTTTGGGCTTTATGTGGCTATGGTCCCTTCTCTTCCCAGATTCCTGTCACACTAGCCTTTCAGTCTAATATATTTGAATCTGGTTTAGGTTATCTTTCAGTTAAAAACTGAAGACATTTCAAGACTAGAAAAATTAAACTGCTGTCTCTCTTGCTATTTAAATTAACCTCTTGATACCGTTCTTTCCTCTACATACCTTGCTCTGACCGTACTTTGATACTTTCAGCATGACAACTCTGATTTCACTTCTGTATATGATGCATGTATATATTGTTTTTTCGCTCATTCTGTATATGATATAATGTACCTATTGTCTTCATACTCTCAACCCATCTCTGATATTCACTTTATATACAATTTATGTATATATATTGCATTTTGCCATTCAGTCTGTAAATAATGTTATGGATCTATTATGTTTATCCTTGTCTGAGACGAAGTAGGAACAATAGGATTAAAGCTCTACTCTAGTTAACAAATTTAAAATAAATAAAAGAAAGTACATATGGCTATACGGCTGCTACATTTTCACTAGGGCCAGCATGTTTTTTTTTTCCCCTTCTTTAGCTTCTCTTAAAAGTCACGTATTTAAAGTGGACTTTCCTTTTGTTCTCCATTATGTACAGCTGTGCCTACTTGGGACTTGCACTTTGTTTCAAACTGACACAAGCTTTTGAGCGAGCAGTTTTAGCAAACTTTAAATTTATGCTCTTTGTGTTTGTTGTGACTTGAGCTGGGAGAATTTTTGAACGTCATGATGTTCATTGTATTGATTACAACTACAGCAGCCTTAGCTTATATGGGTTCTATCCTGCATACTTCCACGTGCTCATATCATTAGTCAGCTCAAGCTAAGGTGACTAGAAACACAGATTTGGGCACCAAACCCTTCAGAGATTTTCTGCCTTGAAGAAAGCACTCCTCTGCTGCCTTTTGAGGATCAACTGTAAGCTTTTGCTGTTAAATTGTTGGGTAGATATGCTCTTTTGGGGAAAATGTTCCACATTAAATAATTGTTGTTTAATTGTACTTTCCTGTTTAGTAAAGTTTATTTTTAAGCTACGAGTTTGTATTTTAAGACTGTCCTCACACTTAACTGTACTTTTAAGTGGGAGCACACTTTTTTTTCCTGTCAGTTTTAAAAGTTGTTTGAAGTAATTGAAAAACTATTTTTTTTTTCTGTGGAGAAATTATTTTTATTTTACTTTTTGGGGCAGGCAGTGTTTAAAGTGTGTTTTAAGACTTTAAATTTTTATCGGCTTCTGCTGTTTGTTTTTCCCTGGAAAGAGGCTTCATTTTTGGCGTGACCGTGGAGCAAACTTTTGGTCCCACGGTCAGTCCTTCTTCCATCCACAAAAAGAAAATTGTTATGCTAAAAGCCTTTGCCACCACAGCAGGCTAGCACTTTTCCTCAGACCACTCATCTTTTACCCTTGATCCCTCTGGTGTACAGCCACTATGGACAGAAGATTAGCATCATCATCTATGGCTGCTGGGGTCTCCTCAGTGGGATAGGGGAAGTCACTCTTGTCGGTACTAGGAGACTAAACAGAGAAGCCTTCCCTGTTTAGTCAGAATGTTGTGCCCTTTCCTGTGGGAGCTGCCACTGCCATTAATAATACTTTTGCCAGACTTCTCCTGTCAAAAAGAAACAGAAAACTAAACTTGTATTTTCTCTTCTTCAAATTTCCTAAGACAGGAGTAGTCTACTAGGTCTGGCTTGAGGTTTAATTCAGGCTATTGATCCTTCCTATAAGGTGGTTTCTGGTAAAGGAAAGAAGCATACTTCTTTTTCTGAAGAGCTCCAACACTTTGAATCTGGACAGGAGGATGAAGGAACAGATACAGGGTTTTCTCCGTTTTCTGATTGAGAGTCAAAGGAGGACTCAGTGTTTTGATTCTCCCTTTGGGGGTTTCTCTTTCTCTGAGATTATTTCCAGAATGTGCCGGTGTTTTCAGTAGAAGAGCACTGAGGTTTCTTACTCCCTTAGCTGTGCAGAAGGAATTTCCAGAATCATCACCCATTCCCTCGTTTCCATTAGGATGTGTGTGTCACTGCCTGTAATTTTTCTGACCATCAAAAGATGGAATGTAAAAAAAATTCTTCAGTCTTTTAAGTTTTTATAGATTCTTCAAAAACCTGACCCAGCACCTATAACTTTAGTTAATAGTGTTGCTGCTAAACATTTGGTTAATTCCAGTCCCATTTTCTCGGACAAGGTTGGAAAGTTTATTGCTAAGTATTGGAAAAAAGTCACTACTCATTGTTTACAGTGTGTGTAGGAACACTGGATGAATACGGATGTTGATACTTCTTCCAGGACTATGGGCACTGGTATTGTTTTGAGAAGGTTTACCTGACTGCATTCTTAGAACTTTTCTGATGGTGTGAAAAATGAGATTTGAAATTCTTCTTTAGATAGAAATTTAGTTTTTTCATTCTTCTGTTGCAGAAGTGGTCAGATTGATGAAAGTGGTAAGTTGATACTAGGATTCTTTTTAAGATTTCTCATCTCTCCTTTTCCAATTTTTCTAAGGGATATTCTAGTTTCTTATCCAGTTTAGGTAAAAAACAAAGTAAGCAGTCACAACAAAATGCATGTAAACAGATATTTAAGAAGAAATGGCAAGGGGGGGGGGGGTCCATAATGAATTCAGGACTCCCCCAAACCAAGGACAGTCCAACAAGTCAGAATGGCTATTTAAGGGTCCCTTTCTTCCCTGGCATCCCCCTTTTCCTTCCAGAAAGTCTGAATATCCACTTTTCTCTTTGGCAAGTGATAGTTTCAGACAGATTCTGAAGATTATTCTTCAAGGTTACATGTGGCAGTGGGATGAAATCCCTCCTTTTCAGGGAGTAATTCCTTATCCACCAGACCAGACTTTATTTCCCCCCTGTTCCAGGGTGTGATAGAACCAATTCCTCCTTCCAGCGCTGGGAAAGATTTTTATTCAAGGATGTTTTTAGTGACAGAGAAAGAAAATGCTTGGAGACTGGTTCTGAATCTCTTCCCTAAACCTGATTGTGATGGTGCCCAAGTTCAAAATGCTGTCACTTCACAGCCTGTTACCTGTACTTCCTCATTCAATTTTCCTGGTAACACTGGAGTTAAAAGATATTGCCATAACATCTGTATTCATCCAGACTTCAGGCATTTCTTGCCAAGATTGATCGCAAAATGTCTTGCTCCAGATACAGCTCATTGTAGGCTACACGGTATCCAAATATTTCCAAATTTAGGTGACTTGCTTCTCTTTGCTGGCCCTTTTTCAAAGTTTCAGGAATTCTCACTTGGTTGAGAGATCGCTTACAGAACCTGGGATTCCAAGAGAACATTAAGTCTTTTTTTGACTCCACACAGGATTGTGCTCCTGTAGTGTGAGTTAGCTATATCAGTTCTAAGAGCTTTTCTTCCACTGGATACAAATGGATCTATACTTAGATCTATTTCTAAGGCTTTCTATCTGGACTTTTGTCACTACGAGGGAATACCTCAGGATTTTGTGTTTCATGGTATCTATGATTTTTTGATAGCCCTGGCAAAACTTCACATGAGAGAGATACAATGGTATTGGAAGTCTCTCTGATCTCAGCACCAACACCCTTTCTTTTTTCAAATCCCAATGTTGAAGTTTGAAAGAAGAGAAATCACTTTGTGGTGACAGTAAATATTCCTTAATCTATGTCTCCCCTTCTCACTACCTGTTCCAAAGCAGTCGTTCACTACAAATGCCTCGGACTTTGCCTAGGGAGCAGTTTCTGGAGGGATGAATGTGCAAGATGTATGGGACACCAAGGACAGAGTCAAGCACATAAATATGAAAGAGATGCTGTCCTGATCAAAACAGTCAACTCTCTGAATCATCTTTGGTCCCCCAGATCTCTTCAATTTCTTACAGACGATACCACAATCATGTGGTACATCAATAAACGGAGGGATCCAGGTCATACCCCCCTTGCATACTAGCCGTGTTACCTTGGGATATAGCTTCACAGCACAGTATCACTCTACAGGTATCCTGTATTCCATCAGAGCAAAATTGTGTGCCAGAAATGCTGCGAAGGACCAGAGCAGATTCTCACGAATGGAAACTAGATCGGGGGTCTTCCAAGATTTGATCCATCTGCATGATGTTTCTCAAGCTGACCTATTTACCTCCTCTCTGAACAGTCAGCTGGCAAGATATTGCTCCAGGACTCCATGCAAAAAGGCCTTGAAGTCAGATGCCTTTTTTTCTTTTCTTTTCTTTTCGTCGACAGGAATGTTCATCTATTCTTTTCCACCCTTTCCACTGTTATCCTTGATACTTCAGAAAATTCAGAAAAAAAAATGCAAGGTCATTGTGGTGACTCCATTCTGGCCTAGGTAACTCTTGTTCTCCCTTCTTTTGGAAATGGCTATTGCCACAAGCTTCCTCACAGAATGAATCTACTCACACACGGTCAGGAGTATTTGATGCACCTGACTCCAGTCATCTTCAACCGACTGCCTGGATGATAAGGTCTTAATTCCTTTTAGGCACCTGTTTACTGAGGAAATGCAGCAGGTACTTATGAAGGCAAGAAAGCCTGCTACTTGAAAATCATATATTGGCAAATAGAAAAGGTTTTCTAGTTGGTGCCAGAAACATAACCAGCACTCATTCAGGGCTAGTTCTTCTCTGGTTTTACAATATTCATGGGAGTTACTATCTTTATGGCTTTTCATTAATCCTCCATCAAGATTCATTTATTGGTCATTTCAGCCTGTGGATCCTCCTCTTTCAATCCATTGAAAGGGGGTTTTGCATAGGAGGCCTCCAAGAAAATCGATGGCCCCTCATTGGGATATTAACTTTGTGTTAGAGAAGCTAAGACTTGCTCCATTTGAACCTGGTCATCAGGCTGACTTGAGGTTCTTAACATGGAAAACTGTTTTACTGATTGCTCTGACTTCTGAAAGAAGAGCATCTGAGTTGCAGTCTCTTATGCGGAGTCAACTTGATTTTGTTTTCCACAGAGACAAGGTTTCTTTGGGAACTAATCCTTTTATGCCTAAAGTGGTATCCAAGTTTACTTGAAGCCAAACTATTTATCTGCTCATTTTCTTTTCAGGACATAAAAATGTGGGAGAAAGGATACCCCATACTTTGGATGTCCACGGACAACTCAGGTACTTTCTTAACGGAACTAAATTTTTCAGATCTTCAGAGCAGCTGTTCATTTTTTTGTGGAGGTACAAAGAAGGGACAACTTGTGTTTAAACAGCCTGTTCCCAAGTAGTTGTTTGAGGCTATTATCTTTTGTTATACTCACCACAACAAAATCATTCCTGGCAAGGTCAAGGCCCACTCTACCAGGACCTTGGATTTATTTATGGCTTTTTGGATAGGTTGCATTCTAGAAGTATTCTAAAAGCAGCAACCTAATCCTCTATGCATATATTTACAAGGCATTAAAGTTTGATTCCTTCTCTAGGTCCAGATCATTTGCTAGGACCATTTTCTGGAGACTCTTGGACACTCCTCCTTTCACCTCCCAAGTGCAATAGGCTAGGGCAATCTGCAGCGATCAATATGATGAGCATAGTATAGTTGTACAAGTTAGCTTACCATAATAGTAGATGTTTGAATGATCACTGCTGCAGTAGCTGCTCACCCTCCCCCATCCCACATGTTTTTTGGTGTGTTGTTTATGCCAGGGTGTGGACATGTATTTTTTGTTGTTCTTAACATTGTCCTTTCAGGACTCTGTCTTGGTCTGAAAGCTCTAAAGGATTTGAGCTCAAATCTGAAGCTTTGGAAGCTGGTCAGCCATTATTTCCTTGGCAAGGTATATAACTGGTCAGTGCAACAGTGATCATTGAATCATTTACTGTTATGTTAAGTATACTTACACAGTTGTACTTTCTTCATGCTCACTCAGTGGTGGGATAGGGTTCAAGTCCCTCTGACCCCTAATTGGCTTAATCAGGAAATCTGAGAACGAATGAATGTCTCTCATATTGAGGTACTGCCTGCCTTCAACACAGAGATCCTTACTTGCCTGGGTCTTTGCTCACTTGCCCATTCCCATTCAGTGCTGCAGTCATATGTTGTAATTGTCAGCCTTAGGCTTCTTTTCTTTGATGGCTGAAGACACTGGTAAGACCACTTAAAAAGCCACTCTGTATCTCAGGTCTAGTCATTCTTGAGTCATACATTTTGTTCTCTTGGGTGTTTCTACTGTTGTTCTTGCTTCCAGATAAATGGCATTGATGTGGAACTAAGTATGTGGCCCGATCATACCCTTTTGCACCTCTTTTCCTACTTCCATTACTTTAGTCATCCCTGGTGTTTTCTTTACTGTGCCTGGATTTATGCTCACCTCCTGAAAAGATTAATATCACCTTATTGCTACAAGTACCTTGCTTAGTGCCTCCTTGGCTTACCTTCTCATACTTGTAAACAGTGTGCCCTCCAGGGCAAGATCACTTGCCTTTACCTTCTTGTGATCACTTGCCTTTACCTTCTCTTGCCTTCATCTACCATTGGGTTAAGAAATGTATAGTAAAGGTGAGGACCTGCTTGTGTATGGGCTTAAAGAGGACCATCTCTTCATCTTCCATTGTAGGATACTGATGTGGCATTGCTTGCTGTAATGGTGATTGTGCCAGTACTTTCACTAGGACATCAGGCTTAGGCATTTGGCTGCGAAGGATGGTATGGTTGAAGTTTCCTTCCTCAAGAAGGATTCTTTTTCCACTGGCAATTTAAAAATGAAGCAAACCTAGGAAATTTTAAAATAAACGGCTAAACTAATATTTTAGATATAATGGATAATTATGTTTAAACTGCTAGTATATAAATGCCTAGCTTTCCACTGTTGACATTTGACAGTGAATTATAGTTATGCAGCACACGCAGCATATCTTTATACAAATTCTTCTGTTGTGTGGTGGATAGCTAAGTAGTCTGACAGAACACATCTGATTAGTCTCTAGTACCACTTCTGAAATCAATGTTACTAGTGATGTACCGCAGGGCTAAGTGTTAGACCCTCTCCTCTTTGATATCTATTTCTCAGATCTTCAGGCCAACAGTCCTGACCTATGATTATTTCTCAGTCCTTCAGGCCAGTGTTGTTGGCCTGTGGTATTCAAATTTTGCAAATGACTGTAAATTGGTTGTTGTTCAATCTTCCCCTGACTAACAGTTGCTCAAACATGGGTTAGACCTTGTTAACAATTGGTGCAAGGGCAGTTGTCTCAAATTAAATGTGAAAATATCTAGCATTGTTCATTTTAGTAAACAAAACATTTTCACATACCATACAGGTAGCACACACCACACACCCTAGTTAAATGCTGTTATCAGGGATCTCGTAACTTTTTGATAATTCCTCATCGTTTGACTATCATATCTTTGCACTATTTTGAAAAAAAACTTTTATCCATCTCATATAATTACCAAAGGAATATCCACTAGATCCAAAGACATCTTAATTCTCCTTTACTTGCATATCATCAGATCCATTATTGAATATAATGCAACTTTTGTCATGTATTTATCTAAACATCTCACTTTTATTTATTTTTATTTTATTTTACATTTGTTGACCGGGATAGTCCGACTGGATGCATGTCCATTTTCAGCGGAGGCCCGGAGAGAAAAGCTCCAAGGGTAAGCAGATACAGCATTACTTAGCTTGAAAGACCTTGGAGAGTCAAAACTAAAAAAGATGCGTGGTGTCAAAAATCTGTTTAGCAGGCAGGACAGTGTCAGCTCCCTTTTTGTACTCTGTCTCTTATAAACTTCTCCATGAAGATGTGTCTATCCTTTCGAGGCAAGAAAGACCCAACCCTCTATTTTTTTTTGGATCCAGCCCTCTTTGACCTCCTATACTTTCTCAGATAAATGGTACTGCAAATACCAAGATAAAGAAGCTAAACCTTTATCAATGGATAAGTAAGACACATTGGTCATAGATTTATATCCCAACATATCCCTTACCTGTGGGACAGACTTTTGCTACAAGTCACACAGACTAGCTCTCTTGCCACCTTCAGATTAAACCTAGCTAATTGGGCTATTTTGTCTTGCCCTCCTTGAGGCTGGAGGGAACTTTAGAGTGCAGTTTTTTTTGCTAGTCTTACAATGATATGCAGACTGATAGCCTAGTACTTACCTGTGAACCTGTTTAATATCTACTATGTTGCTCTGAATTTGTAACTTAAGGAATTGCTCATGTTTTCTCATCTCTCTACATATGTAATATCCAGTACTCTGATATTGTCATTTGTTCTCTTTGTATTGTATATTATTATTGTGGTTGCATGCAGTCCAGGGTCATGACTAAAAGAGTCTCTGGATTAGACCATTTACGAAGTAAAGTCCCTGGATACACACCTTGAGGGTAAGTGCTTCTTCAGCTAGTCCACTCTGGACCTGCTTAATATCCTCCTTTAACACATTTTACTCCTGTGGAGGGGCCCTTACAATTCTTCCCCTTCTTCCTCCTTTGCTAAGCATGGCCAACCCAAAAAATGAAGATTCCCTGATGTCACTTGAAGGTAATGAAGCACCACACAATTTACTCATTCTATGTTGGTTAAGGATGGCATAATGATACAGTGAATAGCATTGTCCCTTCTAATCTCTTTTACCTGGTCAAAATTTTAAATTGTTGAAATCCATATGGTCAAGACCATATGATCAACACTTTAAAATATTGAAAACCAACTAAGAAAAAGAGACAGCATTTTAGTGGGAAGGTGGAGCAAGCCCCTTCCCCAGTCCCTCACATCTCCTGCTAATTTTATGTACTAACTCCGAGGCCCCACTACAGTGGGGAAAAGGGCACATTATTTAATCCCCACTGCATGACTATCTCTGTGCAACTCTATTTCTTTTTCGTGTGTGTGAGGGGTGCAGTGGGTTTTACAGCAACAAACTAAAATGATTACTGTGGTCATTTTTTTGCATTCTTGATCACAGTCTGTCATCTGAGCTGTATGCAGTCAGTAAAGTTGTTCTGATGTCTTGTCACCTGTGTGTAAATGTATGTTTGTTCACACATACAGGGGTTGCAGTGGGTTGCACTGTATAATGTTCTGATAGCAGTAAGCTTGCTGTGGTTATTATGTAAAATATTGATTGGTTCATTTGTTTGCAATCAGAGGTATGCAGTGTGCACAGTCAAATGTGGCTGTCACTGTTGGCTAAGTGAGTCTGTGTTTGTATTGTATCCTCTTGTGGAAGTTGTACCACGTGTCTGAGAGCAATGAGTTGAAATACATTAGTTGCCATTATGTCACTCATTTGATTATAGTAAAACATATGTGGTGTACACAGAGTTGTAACTGGTGGAAATGAAGGTAGTCTGCAGATGACCCTGACCTTGCTGCCATTTGATCACAATTAGTCATTGATCTGGCTTGGTAAGGCTACTATGTATTTGAATGAAGCATGTTGAAAAGCATTACTGTGACCATTTATTTTACTTCATCACAGTTGGATATCTGATGTATGCTGTAATCAGGAAACTGAATACAATTGCTTTCTAGGTGGTTGTATGGGGTATATGTATTTCATTTACTCTAATTATGTGTATACAATACATGCATTATTATAATACATTGCAACTGCAATTTAGTTGTATTGTCTACCTCATTAGATATGCTGTATTGTCTTTTGTACATAAATATGTCCAAAATGCACACACTTTGTCAAATCCCTAGAATGTATTCTGCAGTAGAAGGCTATTGCTAGAAGACTGTTTAGCATCTGCAGTAGTATATGACTATATTTTATCATTTTGCTCCCCTCTAGCTTTTCTCCACATCTCTACATCTGGTGTCACTGGCTAACTCTGCAGCTCCTCTCTGACAATACTTTATGTATCTTTTGGCCAGGCAGGCCCCTCACCCTTCCCAAGGAAGATGTTAGGTTGTAACTCATGAGATCCTAAAGATTGAGGACCTCAAAAGAGAAGCAGGCAAGGAGATAGAAGACCCGTTGTAGTATCATGAAGCTGTGGCCAGGCTACATCCCTACAGCAAGACGAGTAGCTTGTAATGATGTCAACATGTGTGATGCTTATATCTACCTACCAGTCAACGGACATTGTATCACTCCCCCTGAGTTGTTGCTGGCTTCCAAAACCCCTGGTCTCCATCAAGGTAACCAAGACAGCAATCTCTTTCTCGTTCATTTCCCAGGCTAGGAGATGACCATTGTACATTTCATTTGGTCACCTCCCTCTCCCCCTTTGCTGATCTTACCAGCAATCTGAGTCCATTTCTGATCTCATGTTTTCCTCTTTTGTGTCACTGGACTGCCTTTTGTGAGCATGCTGTAATGTGAAACTGCCACAAAATGGTCCTTTCCCATTCCAGTTAGCCCTACCTATTCAATTCTTCCTTTTTTTTCTTCTACTGTGTACATATTTGGGTCTCTGAAGGCTGTCTTCCAGTACTAGGCCTTTCCTTTCATTGCCTTGGTAGGTTTTATTTGCACGATTGCTGTCAGCCTTAATTATTTTCCTTGTGTCACATTTACAGATGATTTCACATTGAGGATTAAGAAAAGTATGACTTACTGACTTTATTTCCACTGATTAAGAAATAAGTTGTATAAAAATGAAAACCGAATATAATTAAGAGCTGCAACACTATATGAATTTTTCTGCCCAGCAGTACTTGAAAATATTCCACTATAAATCATCATTTCATTTGCTTTAAGACTGTATAGAGGTAAACAAATGAATGCACTACTGTTCTCTCTCTACCCCTTTGAAGTACGAAATCATGAACAGAACACCCTTTGTTCTACAGAGCAAACTCGAAGAGAATATAATGATAAAACAATTTGTGTTTTAAGCTGGTTAAAAAAGACTTGCTTGCCTAGGCACTGGTGGTAGCTTAAAGGGGTATAATTCATGGGCCACTTGAGGAAAATACTGTTTCATAAAGAATGAAGGTTGGTCCCTGAAGCAGTGTGTGAGGTAAATCATGTCTGTAAATGAGCAGAATGGTTAATGAATGTGCAGGACAGGTAGAAGAGGAATGAGGTGGGTAGTGGAGAGGGAGCTATGTAATATCTAGTTAAAGCACTCAAGCAGACCTTACAGGCTGCTTGTTTCATTGATCGCGATTATTGTACACTCGTATTGATCCAGGTATAAAAACAAACTTATTTGGCTCACAGATAACTGTTCTTTCTGCACTATTATACTTCCTAACAAAAAGGTTAAGCCTCCTCCTCCCATTTTGATGATCCACCCTCAGTCATCCTGATATGTCATTGTACTTTCTGTATTATGAAACAGTAGAATTTGGATGAGCTACCTGAGATAGAATGCCAAATTGTAACATTTTCCTTCCTGAAGTCCCTTTCTTCATTTTGTTCTTTTGTGTATCCAAGTTTTGGATGGCTATTTGTTATAACTTTTTCCTGTGAAGCCCCTCTTTGCTAGGAAGTGGCATAAGTACTGCATGAACAGGAAAGGGAGCAGCTGTCATTTTTCTGGGTTCAGAGTACACTTGTAATGTGCCATTGCAGTAACCCAGAGAGCCTACCTCACTGGCCAGTGGCATGTCTAATACAGTATGCTGAACCTTACTGCTTTAAGACTTTCACATTCTGCAGTAAGATTAGTGTTGTTCATCTCTGTCTAGCATAGATGACGACCAGGTGGGATAGTTCATTTATATGCTTTATTACATAGAAACACATCAGGATGGATAGGAGCAGTACAAAATATAAACAAACTGACAGACTACATAGACATACATTGCTACATCTCGACAGCTTACTACAAAATGGCAGTCAGGCTCACACGTGCTCTGTATTTATACACTTGTGCAAGCCCCCAGAAAGCTTCTTAAAGCTGTACACACGTATTGATGTACACTTAGTATTCAGTTACTATAGACAATACATAGTTGTACTGTGGATTGCTTATTGCAGAGGTAAAAGTGACAATAGAATGATGATGTTAAAAAAAAAAAAAAAAAAAAAAAAAGTCTTGAGTATTCTTAAAGGAACTGTTTTATGTTCCCCAATGCCTACCATTGCATGTGAAACACGGCGCCTAGACACCTTCTTAACATCTGGGAAAATAAAGGATCTAAAGTACTATTTGTCAAATTGTGTTCCTGAAATACCATGTTTGTCCTAAACAACAACTACTTGTTTCCGAAAAAAACACATTACAGTAACAGCACTGTTTTGCTTGCTTAGGTTTTCAAGTGAAAGGTTCATCTGTTGTCATCTGTAATGTGGAAGTCAGATAAATAAGTGTACTTAACATCCTGTTGTATTTGTCACACTAGATATGTTAAAAGTGTGACTTGATTTAATCATTTATTAATTAGGTTTTAGACTGATATATCTCAGTCCCTTTCTACTTATGTCTGAATGTATATAGGCAGTTTAGAGTAGTCAGTCAACCAGCTTGTTTTTGGAGATTAAAAAGCCTTAGTAATGGAGACGAAATGTGCCTGCTGCAATCATCACACTTGGGTTATCCTGCCGTCAGGCGGTCCCGCAGTCGGCCCAAATTCCAAAGTCTTGGTCTGGCGTCAGTTGCAGTTGCTTCTTCCCTGACGTCAGTGCGCCAGGGGTATATAAGAGGCATCCGATGCCATTTTCTTCAGTCTTTCTTGCCGCGCGGTGCCCGAAGCAGAAGCAGTTCACAAGTGCCGGTCGGCCGACACCTGAGATTTTCGATTTGAATTTCAGTCCGAAGTCTTCATTAAAGCTAAGTACCCCATTGGAGAACATTTTCTTGCCTCAGTCCAATGTCAGAAAAAGTTAATAATTGCATTTCTTGTGGGAAGCAAATACCTCATAAGGACTTCCATTCCTATTGTATTCCTTGCCTAGGCCCAGACCGCGACATCACAGGTTGTCGGTTTTGCGCTAGGTTTAATAAACGAACTATCAAACGCCGTTTTGACTTCGCACAGCATTACTTTGGTAGGAAATTTAATTATATCATGCCGTCGGAGCAGCCGACAACCACCATTCATAAAAAACGAAAGGATAAGGACAGGCAGCCTAGGAATAAGCCAGACACCGAAGCCTCAGTTGGGCCTGTCGCCGGTTCTCCGGTTTTCAGTGAGGCGCCTACGCAGCCCCTGACGACCGCAGAACTGGAACCCCAGACAGCTGCGGATTCCCAAGCGGAGTCTACAAGGCCAATGCAGCCATCTACCGACACCGGAGCAGAACTAGACACCGGTGCAACGGAAACACCTTCGGTTGCAGAAGGTGTCTTCAGACCGACTACATTCACCATTAAATCTTATGCTAAACTTAAAACTCCTTTAAAACCAAAGAAAACTGTACATCGGTCTACAGTTTAAGGCCCCATGCCTAAGAAACATATGTTTAAGATGGCTGAAGATTTGATTACCCTTATCAGGGGTTCCCATCCCCCTCCTGATAAAAGACCAAGACAAGAGGAGGATTATGCATCCTCTGACCAGGTTTCTCTCTCCTCAGATTCTTCTGAGGAGCAGGATTACACTTTTCCACCTTATGAGGATTCTGATGCTGAAGATTCTATTCCCTCAGCATCTCCCCCTGAAGACTACTCCTTTGGGGAAACTTTACATACCATGAGGGAACATTTCCACTGGGAAGGCCAGGATTACTCAGATTCTAAGAAAAGGCTCCAAGAGTTCCTTTTACTACCCCAGCACAGACCTCTTGCTATCCCTCCTGTTTTAGATATTGTGGATGATGTTTACTTGGAGTCTAGTTTAAATCCAGACTCTCTACCTCCTGCTCCAGCCAAACCAGACAGATACTACAGAGTACCTGACTCACACAAATTCCTTTATAAAAGCCCTGTAGCTGACCCAGGAACAATTTCCCAGGGTCCTGCTTCTATGGCTAAAAATCCTGTGCCCTCTGAAAGGGATTCCAGAGCCCTAGATAGATGGGGAAAGAAAATATACACCTCAGCAACTCTGGCAATGAGAGCATTAAATTGCCAGTTTCACATGTTGAAATATCAACAATTCCTGATGTCTCAGTTAAAACAAAAAATGAGCACACATTCAGAACAGCCTGAATTCAAGGAAATGCAGGATCTGTTGCAGGCAGCTGAACAGGTGGGCAAACATACTTTACAATGCAGATTTGATTCATTGGAAGCTTCCTGAAGAGCAGCTGTTACTGGCTCTGTCATACGTAGACATGCTTGGTTAAAAGAACAAACCCTCCCTGACCATGTTAAAGCAAAATTATTGGATGCACCTTTACAACAGGATGTATTATTTGGTGTCAAAGCAGAAGAGGTTTTAAAGAAAATGGAGGATAAGGCAAAGTCTATGCAAACGGTCAAGGATTCTTTGCAGGTACAACCCCCTCGTTTCAGCAGAAATTGGCCAACAAAAAGCTGGTCCTTTCCAGCTTCAGACAGATCACAGAGGGGCAAATACAGACGCCCAAGGGGCACAGGCCAAACACAGGGCCCTTACAAACCTCGCCAATGGGGTTCTGCTATCCAGAAAGGAGGAGAAGACAGGCCCCAGGCTAGCAGAAGACAAACACAATGACTCTATCCTCAAACTACCAAGCAAATCTCTCCTGGCAACTCCCTTGGGAGGAAAACTAGCATTTTTTGCAGACAACTGGTACATCATCACAAAAGACAAATGGGTTCTAAACATTGTCTCTCAAGGATACAGATTCCACTTTCATACCTTACCAAGGATCAAAGGAATGCCAAACCTGCCACCAAATCAATGGGCAGAGACACAAAAACAAATTACAGCTCTCATGAACATGAGAGCCATTCAACAGGTACCTGTACAGGAGCAAGGACAAGGATTTTACTCAAGACTCTTCCTAGTCCCAAGAAAGGACAAAGCATGGAGACCCATTCTGGATCTTTCAATTCTGAACACCTATCTGCAAGTACCAAAATTCAAGATGCTAACACTACAGCAGCTTCTTCCCATGCTGGGTAAGAATGCTTGGCTAGTCACTTTGGACCTCAAGGAGGCATACCTGCATGTCCCTATCAGACAAAATTGCAGAAGATACCTCTGCTTCATTGCAGGTTCAATGCATTATCAATTCTCTGCACTGCCCTTTGGCTTATCTACTGTGCCCAGGGTCTTCACAAAATGCTTGGCACCAGTAATTGCATACTGCAGACAAAGAGGAATTCAAATATACCCATACCTGGACGACTGCCTTATTCAAGCAGAAAGCAAGGACATTCTTTTAAAGCATCTGGCATTTGTCAAACACCTTCTAAGTTGCCAAGGGTACACAGTAAACGAAAAGAAATCAAAACTAGTACCCTCACAAAACATAATGTTCCTGGGTGCCAGCTTGAATACAACGGCCCAGATGGCTTATCTCACGCCAGACAAGCAACAACAGCTGTTTCAATATTTCAGAATAATGGCAACAAAGACCCAACTCCCTGCAAGAAAAATTCTGCAGGCCTTGGGATTCATGGCATCTTGCATACTACTAATACCATTTGCAAAACTGCATATGAGGAAATTACAATGGTACCTGAAAAGTGTATGGACTCAGCACAGCCATAGCTTGGAAACAATGATACCACTCATTCCCTGCCTTCAACAGGAGTTTCTATGGTGGGCACAGGCATGTCACCTCAACAAGGGTCAGCCTTTCATCTTACCCACAGCCAGGCAAACTATGACAACAGATGCTTCGGACTATGCTTGGGGAGCACACATGGCAGGGCAGTGCATTCAGGGCAAATGGACTACAGATCAGAGACACCTGCATATCAATCAAAAAGAAATGCTAGCAGTGCAGAATGCCCTAACAGCTTTCAAGGACCTTCTACACCCAGGACAACTACTAATAAAGACGGACAATACCACAGTTATGTGGTTCATAAACAAGCAAGGGGGCACACATTCCTACCCTCTATGCAGGCAAGCAATGACCTTGTCGAACACTGCACTGTCTTACCAGGTTCAATTACAAGCACAGTTCCTGCCAGGAAAGAAAAACACATTGGCAGACAGCCTAAGCAGAAACATCATGGATCCACATGAATGGAAACTAGATCCACAAGTATTTGCAATGATAGTTCAAAAATGGGGACGCCCAGACATAGATCTGTTTGCAAGCCCCCATAACCACCAACTTCAAAAATTTTGCACTTCCATCCACTAGCTTGGAAAGTGGATGCCCTCTCATTCAGTTGGAAAACATTAACAGTGTATGCCTTCCCTCCACTGCCTCTTCTAGCAAAGGTACTGCTGAAAGTCAGATTAGAGAGGCCACAAATGATACTCGTTGCACCAGACTGGCCACGCCAGCATTGGTACCCAATTTTAAGGAGCATGGCCCACAGCCCACCATGGATTTTGCCACATATTCCTCACCTGCCCACCCAGCGAGACCATCAGATTCTACACAGCCAGCTCAAGACTTTAAACCCGGCTGCATGGCAAATTACCTAAACAACCAGCCAACACCTTTATCCAAAGCTGTTATGGATGTCATTCTGGAGGCCAGGAGGCCCAGCACCAGGAAAACGTATTCAGACAAATGGAAAAGATTTTGCGCCTGGAACCAGGCTAAAGGCCTAAACCCCCTTGATCCAAACATCCCTCAGATTCTACAGTATTTAACTGAGATGTTACCCAAAGAACTTTCTTTTTCATCTATTAAGATCCACGCCTCAGCAATTTCAGCTCATTACAGCACGGATCCTCCTTTATTTTCACATCCACTCCTAAGACAGTTCCTCAGATGGGCTAAGAACTTAAGACCGCCAAAGAGAGCTCCAACACCTACTTGGGATCTCAACTTTGTTCTGGGAAAGCTTACACTGCCGCCCTTTGAACCAGCTTTTTCAGCTGATTTAAAATTTCTTTCATGGAAAATTGCCCTACTACTAGCAATAACCTCAGCTAGAAGAGTCTCAGAGCTACAGGCACTAATGGCAGTGGAACCTTTCATCATTTTTCATCAAGACAGAGTCTCTCTACGAACTAATCCATCCTTTATGCCAAAGATGGTATCCAGTGTGGCCCTAAACCAAACCATTCACTTGCCCACCTTCTTCCCAAATCCCCAGAACAAAGGAGAAAGACTCCTGCACTCTTTGGACATTCACAGGCAATTACGTTACTACTTGGATAAAACTAAGGCTTTCAGAAAAACTGACCAGCTTTTTGTAGCCTATGCTACAGGATCACAAGGAAAAGCCATCTCAAAACAGACCATTTCAAAATGGATAGGGCATTGCATATGTTTCTGCTACACACATCATGGGAAACCAGTACCTGTTAACATTAGGTCAAACTCCACCAGGGCTACAGCTACATCAGCAGCCTTTCTCAGGGGAGTGCCAACCAAGGATATTCTGGAAGCTGCTACTTGGAGTTCAGTGCACACCTTCACCAAACACTATCACTTACCTCTATACTCTAAGACTAGAGATGGTTTCGCCACTGCAGTTTTGCAGGGCCTACTAGCTTCTTCTAACCGTTTGACTCCACCTCCCATCCTTAGCTGTGGGATTCAACCCAAGTGTGATGACTGCAGCAGGGTAACACGATGAACATAGTACAGTTTTGTACCTACCATAAATGTAGATGTTCGAGTGTTCACCCTGCTGCAGTCCAGGTTACCCTCCCTCCCTCCATCCCCTCTGAACTAGCTGAACTTATCTCTACCACTTTATCCTATACTACTTCTGTGGTGCATTTGCTTGTGCCTAAGGGTTTTGTTTGATTTTTATATAACCATGTGTGTGTGTATGTATGTATATATATATATATATATATATATATATATATATATATATATATATATATTGCCTACCTATTGGGGGTACCTGACATCTGGGTCGGATGCCTCTTATATACCCGTGGTGCACTGACGTCAGGGAAGAAGCAACAGCAACTGACGCCGGACCAAGACTTTGGAATTCGGGCCGACTGCGGGGACCGCCTGACGGCAGGATAACCCAAGTGTGATGACTGCAGCAGGGTGAACACTCGAACATCTACATTTACGGTAGGTACAAAACTGTACTTTTTATGCCTCTGACACTGTTGGTAAACCAAATGGTTTCTTTTATCACTATTTTGTTTACTTCGCCCTGTAGTCTGACCACTGTTGGCTGTCTTTATTTGCTGTTATGACGGATGAATACTTTGCTTGCAGTTATGTTAATTAATAAATAAAACACCATTCTGTGGTGATAGTAGTCCCTGTTCTTACTCCTCTCAGACCCATGAAGTTGCTGAGCACAAAACATATGAATTTTTCTTGGTTTTGTTTTATCCACAACCAGTATACTTTATGTACTCTGGGCATTAGCTCTTTGTCAGCAGCTTGTACTGTGCACGATCTTTGGGGCTATCTCAGCTGGAACATGAGGCGCCAGAGTAAGTTTTCCTATTTTGTTTTATTTTATTTCATTCTATTTACTTTCGGTTGCTGTTGATATTTCCGCAAGGCGTGGCCTATGTTCACTGGGGACATTATTTAGTTTTCCTACTAATCAGGAGAAATTTTCCAGAACAAAGTTAAATGTGTATTATCTGAAAATGTGTAAGAAATTGTAAATCATTAATATTTGTGATCAAGTACAAACAAGTTGCATATATTTAAATAAACATCTGGTCTTTTGGATAGGTGGTGTTGAATTTGTTTACTTTCAAGTAAGCTGCCATTACCACAGGTAAGATTGTCCTGGGTTTTAGGTATTATTTGAAGAGCAGATCTCAGTAGAGAAGTAAACTCCTTATGCTGAAAAAAAAAAGAATTCAAGAATCTGATGAGAGGACAGAGCCCACAGTCTACTGAATTGCCAAGCATTAAAAGCATGGGTGTGCTGCTTGCTGAGTCACTAAAACTTTTGCCAGTGTAGAAAACTTGCATTTTTAACAAATAAATACCTAAAAAGCATATCCTCTGAACTCAGCAGTGTACCTTCTGAGTGTGCCATTAGTGTTCTATGAAGTTTAATACAGAACATTTTCATGAAGTTGGAACACTTATTATCTCTGTCAGAAATTAATATTTTGTACATCCATATACCCTCCGGCTGTTCCTTTTGAAAAAATGCAGATATCTCAGTGATAAACTGGTTAACATGAGCAGTATCTTAAAGCTACTTGTGGACTCGCATAATTTATCTTGTTGCAGAAAGTGTTTATGTAGTGAACAATGTTTGATATGTGGACATGAAATATGATGTCTGTTTTGCTATGCTCCCATTTCTCTCCCTCTTCCCAACTCTCTACTTTAAAGAAAGTGCGGTCTAATTCTCAGGGATGCTGTCTCATTTGTGTGAGTGCCCCCCCAACACACACACAATTCGGTGTGTGTGTGTGTGTGTGTGTGTGTGTGTGTGTGTGTGTGTGTGTGTGCGCGCGCGCGCAAGTGCTCAGGTATCCAAACAACTAAGTAGTGAAAACAACAATGAAACTGGCAGAGGTGACACTTTCACTGGACATGCCACATTTCAACAGCTTGGATATATCTGCATGGTACACAATCTTCCATTTCTGGTAGGGTGACACAGTTTTATATTGTAGTCAGCCCCATTACAGCCTGGGAACCTTCTGAGCAAAAAGTCTTTTGGCTCTAAATGCAATATGTTATTTTTTGTCATAAATTATGTTCCTCATCAAAGTTCCAGAATGCTGTCATTGTTTGCTGTTTTAAATGATAATGAACATGTAACAGATGTTAACAACAGTAGGCGAAGCATGCAGTGATCACTCCCTGAAGTTCAATGGAATGTGGAATTTGCTACCCTCTAGTGCATATGCTAAATAGTTTGTTGCAGATGTTACAGCTGAGTCATTGGCTTACTTAAACTTATGGAATTCTTATTCCATGATTGAAATACTGTAATAAGCAAACAAGTTTGAGTTTTATATAGACAGTAGCACTTCTTCACGTACTTGTTAAAAGTAATTAAGCAATGATAAACATACTTACTAAAGTAGACTTCCTTTATGTTGTTTCACCTCCACCTTACTAAATCTGTGAAGTTTATTTAGCATATTTATTGTGCTTTTTAAATCAAAACAAATATTTTCTTGTCTGATTTGTGCACTGTGATACATATGCAGTATAGAGGAAACGATATTATGGAAATGACAATATACATGCCAGAAGTCAGATATTCGAAAACACCTGCCTCACTGTTGTGTTCTGTGAAGCATTTATTTAGCTGTAAAGATGAAATTGTGTTTTTGTTCTATATAGTAGCTCTGTCTTTGTTAGCCTTCTGTACCATTGCATTTCAATGCTGATATTTAGCAGTTCATTTGTTACTGTTTAATGAAGAAATTCATGCTTTTATGCAAATAATCAAAGCATATAAGGGTAGTCAGTGTGCCTCATCCCCACCCCCTCCAAAACATAGTTCAGGTGTATCTTTCTATTTGAAATAACAGGTATTGAGATTTCATTGAGAAATAGTATTCTGCAGTAGCCCAGATGACAGTTTAATACTTTAACAGGTATTCCTCATTCCTCAACTTTTAACTGTTTCTGTCTGTCAGAAGGTTTTCTGTTTCTCATAGAAAAGTATGTTACAATGCAGTCTGTTGCTAGCTTTCTTCATCCTGCAGCTGAAAATTCTTTTTTACATTCACTGTCTCTTTAGGGTCATCAGAAAAAAAAAAAAAAGAAAAAAAATGAATGTTGTAAATAATGCCTTTAACATTTCATGTTTACTGTTCCATATACTAATAGTTATACATTACTTGTATAAACCATGATATTAAATATTGGTTTAAAAATAGATTTTAAACTTTAACAGCTGTCATTGTTTCTTAAATGCTATCTTGCTCTCTTCTGAGATATAAATCATTGCTATAAATGGTTTGGATGTGTGTATGCTGTAAAGTACCTTAGTATTTTCGGTTTCCCGGGTATTATCTTCAAACTTGGCGAATGGTTTTCCTCCAAAGGCCTCGTCATAAAGTTTGAATACTTCTTCTTCTTTAAGTTGTTCCGAACCCACCCATGCCGCAAACATAAATAAAAAAAATATAGGATACAAAGCCTTCATTTTCACCGCGAAGTAAAGGTCTGGCTTATAGAATGGGAGTGCCGAGTATGGTAGAATATTTTCTTGGTGCCTGAAAATAAAATTGGAATCTTTCAAACGTTTTTTAAAGCCCACATGAATAGCTGCCAGGAGTTTCTGAAGAGTGAGGGTCATGGAACAAGTTTTAACCCTATAAATTCTTTTACATGTGAACAAGTGTTTGTAAGATCACTGCACACTGTTTTCAGAGATTAAGGGAGAACAAAAAACTAAACATCTGGCAGTGACAGCTGAAATAATTACCTTGCTGAAACGTTTTGATGTAATTTATTAATACTTCTCTTTAAAGTCTCCCTTTACAAAGCATTTTAAAACAGCAAAGGTATGCTTGTTTCTGAAGCTTCTCTGGAAGCAGTTGAATGTGAGTTTTTCAGAGCCCCAAAAGAAGGGACATAGTTAAACACACAACCCCCCGAAAATCTAATTTGTCTTGATATACAGCATGTGCAAAGTATTAAACACAGCTTTTAAGACTGCTTTAAGCATGTACATCTGGCTGGATTAGCTGTGCATTGTCTTAACCATGCTCAATCTTTTCATTAATCTTCCATATCACCGCACGCACACACCTACCTCTGATTCATATTTAATTTGCAAATTAAGTATGTCTGTACTCAAAATCAAATAATGCCTTAGATTTCATCTAGCATGTTCTTGTAGTTCAGTAAATAAACTTTCAGGGCATGCTGCCCTCAATAAATATTTAGAGAAATAAGAAGCATTGTCATGTCTTTGCAGCACCAGGTAAAGCAGCTTTGCCTTGCAGACTGAAGTGCTATCTGGTATGCATTTGTAAATTAGTGTAGTTTGTTTGCGGCAGCCACCAAGAAGGAGAGCCATATGAGAAGAGGTCCGTGCACCCAACAGAAAATCAATAGTGGTGGATTGATTTGGGATGCTTATGTTCAGGGATATTTTCCTGTAATGCCTTGAACTGTATTTCTGACATCACCAGGTTTCAGAGGGAACTAGCTAGTGAACTGATAATCTCCCTTATCAGGCACCAGGCAACAGTGAGACAAGGAAGTCCATTAAATCACCACTAGCCAAGATGTTATTTATTACTAATGTCACCATGTGATTTCTAATGGAAAACTGAATGGCCGTCACACACGATTCATGGGTGAAAAGAATAATATCCAGAGGCTATATAATTACTTTTTAGTCCAAACCAAGACCCTTGCAGACATTCCACCATGATAAAAAAAAGCTACATTGCAATAAATTTCCATGCTTTTAGAAAAAGTCATCCAGGAAGTCCCACCAGACTACAAAGGATCCAGAGTCTACTAAAAATTCCTTTTAATTTCAAAGAAGAACAAGGATCTCAGACCCATTTTGGATCAGCAGCATGCTAAACACATTTGTAAAGAAGACCATGTTCCAGATATTCATGGTGCAGTTTATTCTTCCTCTCCTGGGGAATGGGTTTGGTTGTATTCAGAATACCTGCTATCATGTAAAGGTCGTTCCGCAGACCAGCAGGTGCACCTGTTTCCATCTGGGAACCAGTCATTATCAGTTCTGAGCTCTGCCATTTGGACTCACCACACCCTCCCAGGTGTTAATCAAATACATGGCAATATTGGCAACCCATCTCAGGCTGTAGGGGTTCTAAGTGCTTCGGTATTTGAATGATTGGCTCCTCACTCCAAAATCAAAAGTATTTTATATACGCGAAAGCGCTTACCTAATTTTGTGAATAAAAACTTTTTTTTGACATTTTGGCTTGTTGGCCTTTCATTTCCGTGGTGAGTCCTACATTTTACTGCACCAAAATCAAAAGTATCTAATTCAGGCAAGAGATTTTTGCTGAAATGTTGTTGATCTGTTGGTGTTTCTGGAAACTATGAAAAATTAACCTTATTAAATCTATTAAATCCATGGGCTTCATAGGTTGCCATCTAGACCCGATCAAGGCTGACATATCTTTGCTTACAGGCTCATGAAGTACTCAGTTTTCCCAATCCACTAGCATCTCTTCTCCTCTGTCTACTTATGTTCATTGCAGCTTCAATAACCTTAGTTCATAATGGAAGATTTTTTATTAAGGGTCTGCAATGCACCCTTTCCTTGTAATGGTCAGTGCTGACTCATTCATCCGCCCATTTATGTTTTCCTCCCTATGCGGTTGACACCTCTTGCTAGATAACCCCTCACAGTTTTGCTACGATGCCCAATTGTTCTTACCCTTTCTATGGCCATGGTGACCAGGGATGGGTCAGGAGGCCCTTCTTCACATCAACGTTCTGGAGATGAGGTCAGTTCTCCTAGTGTTGCAGGCACTTTCAGGACTCCCTCCCTCAAGGTGTGATTTCCATCCAACAAGAAAACTATTATGTAGTTTTGTACATCAACAGGGGTCAGAGGGCCTTTCATACTGACTATGTTCAGAAGACCTGAGGGTTTGGCAGTGGGCAGTGCCTTCACAATGCTTTATCATAACAATGCACATACCAGCATGAACTAATATTTTAGAGGACAAGCTGAGTCGCTGCATTTTCATGCCTCACCAGTGGTGCCACTACAACACAATGACAATGGAAAAAATTTCAGTTTCTGGGGGCCAGCATTGCTGCAGCCTCTTCACTTCTTCCTACAACATGAAGTGCAGCAGCTACTTCACCCTCATCCCTCAACAGGGTGTTAGTATAGGACACTCTGGTCCATAGTTGGCCGCCTGGTCTTCTGTATACCTTCCGTCATGTTCCACTGATGACTGACTTCCTACAGAATGCCTCCAGCTGCAAGGCAATGGTAATTCTCATTGCTTCTTCCTGGCCTGGACAGATTTAGTTCCTTTTCCTATAGCCTCATCTTCTACAACCTCCATGGGTCCTGGATCCCAATTTGAATCTTCTGTTTCACCCAGACATCAGGTTCCTCAAGCTAAATTCTTGATTTCTTCAGTTCCATTGATGGACAATAATTCCTTCTTCTCATCTATTGCAGTGGTTCATATTTTAACAGCCTCACAGAAATCATTCACTCAGAAAAATCTAAAAAAGTAAATGGAAGAGGGTTTCTGTATGGATATTTGACAAGAGACTTGACCCTTTCCTGCCTCTTTATAGTATATACAAGGATGTCCTTCAAGGATGCATCTGCAGTCCTAACATATGGGTTGTCCTGCCTCAGGCAGCCCTTCGGTCGGCCGGATTCCAAAGTCTGGGTCTGGCCTTGGCTGATGTCGCACTTCACCCGACGTCATAGCTGCTGTTTATTGGGTATAAAGGCATCAGCCGACACCATTTTCCTCAGTCTTTCTTGCCGCGAGGTGCCCGAAGCAGAAGCTGTTCGCAAGTGCCGGTCGGTCAGATCCAGAGATTTCTACTACCAAAGACTTCTAAAAAGCTAAGTACCCCGTTGGGGACTCTTTCTTGCCTCAGCCGATGTCAGACAGAGTAAATAATTGTTTAACTTGTGGGAAACAAATACCTCATAAGGATTTCCACTCTTACTGCCTTCCTTGTTTAGGCCCAGACCACGACGTATCAGCTTGTCTAGCCTGTGTTTCCTTCAACCGACGGACACTTAGACGTCGGTCGGAGTTTGCAGAGGAGTTTTTTGGTCTCGCTTTTGCATACAAAATGCCGTCGGAGACTCCGACTACTCATTTAGCTAAAAAGCGCAAGGAAAAGGACCGACACTCGCGGCCTGCGGTTTCGGCTGAAACTGAGCCTCCGGTTCTTCCTTCGGCCGAAAACATGCCTCCGATAGCCGAGGCCTCACAGAGCATGGCTGAATCTGCTACTGAATTTACTGCTACAGAAGCAGGCACCCAGGATTTGTCAGACACTATTCCTTTAGACATTTCTACCCCTGCACGTGGGGCTGCTAGACCACCTGCTTCTATGTCTATCAAGGCGTTTGCCAGGGCTAAAGCAGCTAAATCTTCTAAGGCCTTACCTGCTAAAACTCCTTCACATAGGCCTACCTCTAGTTCCCAAATACTCAGCCTGGCTGAGGATCTCATTTCTTTGATCAGGGGATCCCAACCTCACCCAGACAGGGCCTCTCAGCCCCCTCCAGACAAGAGGCCTAGGACTGAACCCCCGGAACCTGTCTCTACAGATTATTCCTCGGATGACTCAGACATTACAGACCCTCACGAAGGCCCATATTCTCCTTATGAGGATTCTGATGCAGAAGACTCCATTCCTTCTGCTTCTCCTCCTGAAGAATTTTCCTTTGGGGAAACCTTGCATGCTATGAGGGAACACTTCCAATGGCAGGGCCAGGATTTTTCAGATTCAAGGAAAAGGCTAAGGACCTTTTTACACTTACCACAGCATAGGCCTTTAGCCATTCCGCCAGTACTAACAGTTGTTGATGATGCATATAATGATGCCTGTACTGCCCCTGATTCTCTTCCTCCGGCCCCTGCCAAGCCAGACAGATATTACAGGGTCCCGGACACACATTACCATTTGTATAAGGCTCCTGTTGCAGATCCTGAAACCATTTCACAGGGCCCTAAAGGTGTGGCAGCTGCCTCTGCCAAAAGCCCTCTTCCCTCTGAAAGGAAATCTAGAGCATTAGAGAGATGGGGTAAAAAGGTTTATACTTCTGCTACTCTTTCGGCCAGGGCCTTGAACTGTCAATTTCACATGATTCAGTACCAGGAATGTTTGTTAGACCAGCTAAATAAAAAACTGTCTTCTCCTGAAGCTTTAGACCGCAAGTCCCTTCAGGATTTGGTACATAACTCTCAGCAGGTCAGTAACCATTTCTTAAAATGTGGCTATGATGCACTGGAGGCTTCCTTTAGATCAGCTATGACTGGAACAGTGATTCGAAGGCATGCCTGGTTAAAAGAACAATCCTTACCAGACCATGTTAAGTCAAAACTCCTAGATGCTCCCATGGAGAAACAAAGTTTGTTTGGCTCCCCTGCACAGGAGGTTCTAAAGAAAGTGGAAGAAAAAGCAAAATCTGTCCAAACAGTCAAGGATTTCTTACAGGTCCAACCTCCGAGGTTTAGCAGAAATTGGCCTTCGAAGAATTGGTCCTTTCCAGACAACTCCAGAGCGCAGAGAGACAGAAATAGACGCCCCAGAGGCAGAGGTCAATCTAGGGGTGCCTACAGGGGACGTCAGTGGCAACCTACCAACCAGAGAAGTACTACCACAGATTCAACTACAACCACTTCCACAGGGCAGACACAATGACTTGGCTCTAGTTCCGCCTACCAGGGAACAACTGGAAGCACCCTTGGGCGGAAAGCTAGCTTTATTTTCCGACAACTGGCATTACATTACAGGAGACAAATGGACTTTACAAACAATAGACAAGGGCTACAGGTTTCACTTCCACACTCTACCAAAAAAGAGAGGAATGCCAAACCTACCACCAAGCCAAAAAACAGACGCTTTGACAAATCAACAACTTACTAAAGATGAGAGCTATAGAAGAGGTACCACCTAAGGAACAAGGCCAAGGATTTTACTCCAGGCTTTTCCTTGTACCAAGAAAAGAAAATCAATGGAGACCTATTCTAGACTTGTCCGCACTGAACACATACCTCATTGTTCCAAAATTCAAAATGCTGACCCTCCAGCAGCTTCTTCCCATGCTGGGCAAGGAGTCTTGGCTGGTGACTCTAGATCTCAAGGAGGCATACCTGCACGTCCCTATATGACCAGATTGCAGAAGACACCTCAGATTTCTTGCAGGATCAGAGCATTATCAATTCTCAGCATTGCCTTTTGGCTTATCTACTGCGCCCAGAGTATTCACGAAATGCCTGGCATCAGTAATTGCTCATTGCAGGCTTCAGGGAATTTAAATTTACCCATACCTGGACGACTGCCTAATACAAGTGGACAACAAGGCAAAATTAACAAAAGATTTGGAAAATGTCATACAACTGTTGCAAGCCTTGGGATACACAGTCAACATGCAAAAGTCAAGACTTCTACCATCCCAAAGGATAACCTTCTTGGGTGCAGAACTGGATACATCAACTCAGATGGCTTTTCTCACAGAAGAAAAACAAAAGCAACTACCAGCCTACTTCATGACATTAACAACACAAACTCGGCTTACTGCAAGGAAAGTCCTGCAAGCCCTGGGCTACATGGCATCCTGCATAATATTGGTTCCACATGCCAGGCTGCATATGAGAAAGCTACAGTGGTACCTAAGGAATGTATGGTCTCAACACAAGCACAGTCTAGAAGCCCAGATTCCAATAATTCCATGCCTGAAGCAAGAATTCCTGTGGTGGGCTCAGGCCTGTCAGTTGAACAGAGGCTTGCCTTTCCACAAACCTCTTCCAAGCCAGACCATCACCACGGACGCCTCAGACCTAGGATGGGGGGCACACATGGTGGACAAGTGTATTCAAGGCCTATGGACCCAAGACCAGCTGAATCTACACATAAATCTAAAGGAGATGCTGGCAGTGAAACATGCGATCCAGGCATTCAGACCACTCCTTCAACAGGGTCATCTGCTGATAAGGACCGACAATACCACAGTCATGTGGTACATCAACAAACAGGGAGGTACACATTTATATCCTCTATGCCGGATGGCAATGGACCTATGGAATGTGGCCCTGAATCTCAACATTCAACTTCAGGCCAGATTTGTACCAGGAAAAGAAAATTCTCTAGCAGACACCTTAAGCAGAACTAGCACGGATGCTCACGAATGGATGCTGCATCCAGATATCTTCAAAGCCATAACAAAGAAATGGGGACTACCAGAGATAGACCTGTTTGCCTCCCCACACAACCACCAATTGAAGAAATTCTGCACAAGAGCATACCACCCACTTGCTTGGAGGGTGGACTCCCTTTCCTTCAGCTGGAAAAACCTGACAGCATATGCATTTCCACCTCTTCCCTTGATGTACAAAGTTCTACTGAAGATCAGAGAGGATCAGCCAAGGGTAATCCTGATAGCTCCAGACTGGCCGAGGCAACATTGGTACCCGCTACTGAGAAGCATGTCTCGGACACACGCATGGCCTCTACCTCTATGTCCCTTACTTCTAACACAGGACAACTACAAGATCCTACATCCAAACTTGAAAACACTGCAGCTAGCTGCTTGGAATATTGCATAAAACAAAATAACCCAGGCTTATCCCAGAGGGTTAAGGACATTATCCTGGAGGCACGCAGACCCTCCACAAGGAAGACTTATTCAGCCAAGTGGAAAAGATACCTCATTTGGAGTGCAGCAAAGGGAGAAAATGTCTCAATGGCAAACATAGCACACATCCTGGAATATTTAGCAGAACTGTTCCACAATGGCCTGTCTTACTCCTCCATTAAGATTCATGCATCAGCAATTTCAGCAGAATACAACATGGATCCTCCTGTCTTCTCTCATCCTCTACTCAGGCAGTTCTTGAGAGGAATCAAAAATGTAAAACCTCCAAGAAAACCACCTTTACCTACATGGGATCTCAACTTTGTGCTGGAAAAGTTAACACTTCCCCCTTTTGAACCAGCAGCAACAGCAGAATTACAGTTATTGTCTTGGAAAACCTGCTTTCCTGCTAGCAATCACTTCAGCAAGAAGGGTATCTGAGTTACAGGCATTAATGGCAGTACAACCCTTCCTTATCTTCCATCAGGACAGAGTCTCTCTGAGAACTAACCCTACCTTTATGCCAAAAGTGGTCTCCAGAGTATCATTGAACCAAGCGATTCATTTACCTACATTCTTCCCCAACCCACAGAACAGGGGGGAAAGACTGCTACATACCTTGGATGTGCACAGACAATTACGCTACTATCTGGACAGAACTAAGACCAGCAGAAAAACTGACCAGCTTCTGGTAGCATATGCAACAGGAATGCAAGGAAAAGCAATTTCAAAACAGACAATCTCAAAATGGATAGGAAATTGCATTCGATTTTGCTACTCTTTTCATGGAAAGATAACTCCTGAAAATATCAGACCTCATTCCACAAGAGCTACTGCCACCACTACAGCTTTCCTACGAGGAGTGGCTACCAAAGACATTTTAGAAGCTGCTACTTGGAGCTCCGTGCATACATTTGCCAAGCATTATAATCTTCCCTTATATTCTAGATCCCGAGCAGGTTTTGCAACTGCTGTTTTGCAAGGGATCTTAACTACACCATCTTTATCTTAGTGCCTCCTCCCCCAGTTTGGCTATGGTATTCTACCCATATGTTAGGACTGCAGATGCATCCTTGAAGGACATAGTACAGTTTTGTACCTACCATAAATGTAGATGTCCGATAGGTATGCATCTGCAGTCAGGATTACCCACCCTCCTTCCCCTCTGTGGTATTCCTAGGGTATTTACCCCTCTTTTAGCTAGCTGGGGGAATCTATTATGGTGTATTTGTTTGTATATATGTATATATATATATATATATATATATATATATATATATATATATATATATGGGTCTACTTCTAATGACCGAAACGCCGATTCGCCGACAGTGAAATCACCGACACGAAACGACCGACAACGCAGTTGACCGACACGCTCGAATCCCGACAGACGGAAGACCGACAAGGGGAATGTGTAAGCGCGACCTGGTAAGTATGCGATAGTGAGGGATTTAGGAGTAGGGAGCGGACAGGTAAGTGTGCAATACTCAGGGATGTAGGGTTAGGGTGTGTGATAGGTGAGTGTGCGGTAGTGTCGGAGCTTGGGGTTCGGGGTGTGTAAGTGAGTTAGGGTTAGGGTGCAGGTAGGGAGAGTGTGCGGTAGTGTCGGAGCTTGGGGTTCGGGGGTGTAAGTGAGTTAGGGTTAGGGTGCAGGTAGGGAGAGTGTCTTGTAGTGTCGGAGCTTGGGGTTCGGTGTGTAAGTGAGTTAGGGTTAGGGTGCAGGTAGGGAGAGTGTGCGGTAGTGTCGGACCTTAGGGTTAGGGTTTGGGTTAGGGCTAGTGGATATGTGTTGTAGTGTACTGTGTTGTTTACGTGTAGTGTGTCGGTGTTATGGTGTTCGGTATTTCGCGTTGTCGGGTTTGTGTGTTGTCGGTTTTCTGGCGTCGGTGATTTCTGTGTCGGGGAATCGTTGGTTCGGTCTTTAGAAGTAGACCCATATATATATATATATATATATATATATATATATATATATATATTTATATTGTTTGCTCTCTACTGTTTGGAATTATTTGCATTTATCCAAATTTAGCCTTCCTAGAGGGCACCTGGGGCAAGAAACACTGAGGAAAATGGCGTCGGCTGATGCCTTTATACCCAATAAACAGCAGCTATGACGTCGGGTGAAGTGCGACATCAGCCGAGGCCAGACCCAGACTTTGGAATCCGGCCGACCGAAGGGCTGCCTGAGGCAGGACAACCCATATGTTAGGACTGCAGATGCATACCTATCGGACATCTACATTTATGGGAGGTACAAAACTGTACTTTTTCTGACCGGTATTTTCCATTTGGGTGCAAGTATTCTACTATTAAAGTTCAGTTAGCAGCTACACTGAATTTTCACATGATCAGATGTTTAACTCATAGCATCTCTAAAGCTTTCTTTAAGGTAACCTTTTTGTTGAGGCCTCCTATCAAAGATCCAACTTTATCTTGAGACATTAGGTTGATTCTACAAGCTCTCATGCAGCCCCCCTTTGAGCCTGCCACTGCTGTCATTTTGAAGTTTCTTTCCTGTAAGAACTTATTTGTGGTGGCAGTGACCTCAGGTAGGTGAGTTTCTGAACTTTAAGCCTTGTCTTGCAAGCACCTTTATTTCCTTTTCCATAAAGACAAGAGTCACTCTCAGACCTATTCCTACCTTTGTCCCCTAGATAGCTATCAGACTGCATTTCCTTTGTCTGTTATTCAAAGGGAATATCCCTTTTAGTCAAAGAAACAGCACATTCCACTACATCTGTTTCTGTTCCCACTGACTTTTTCAGACATTCATCACTGAATGATATCTGTGCGGCAGCAATTTGTCTGTCATGCATACAAACATTTCTAACTGGATCTTCTTTCTAGATCCAGAACAGCGTTCAGTTACACCATACCAAAGGTATCCTGCCATGATGCTACACAGGGATCTTAGTAGCTGGGGATGCTGTCCCAATTGTCAAGGCAGACAGAGGGGACAACATGGGATACAAAAGTTATGTACTTGACATAATGCTAGATCCCTGCTGTTCCTTTCTGACAATCTTGACATCCCACCCTGCAGTCCCCTTTCCAAATAGCCCTACAATTTATTTTCCTGTTGGCTTTCTTTTCAAGGATATTGCAGACTGATATAGGGCAAACTTGGTCTGAATAGTGCTGCTAGTGCAGTCCATTGTGGGATTGTGGGAGAGGGGTACTCAAGCCCTGGAGAAGCTCTGAAAAGTATCACCAACTCAGATCCACCAGAAGGTGTACAACCCCACTGTGGAGATAGATTGAGATGGAAAGCAAGGATCTAGAGTTATGATAAATAACTTTAGTTTATAAGATGGGTCTGTATTACATACTTGAAGAGACACTTCTACAAATATGTAATAATCGACACCAAAAGACCAAAATTCCAAAGCCGCGAATAGCCACGTCCGTGAATTTTTTCTTGGGGAAAAAATTTGCAGGGCCATAAACACACACACTTCAAATTTAATTTAAATGGGGGGCTTTCCCCCCCACACCCCCCTAACTAAATATACCAGCTCCGAGATCGCTCGAATTTGGGGAAAAAGGTAAACCCCGGGAACGGCCAACTGAATTTTTTCCCTAGGAAATAATTTGCAGATGTTGCCGATTGTGGTTTTGGGATTTCGGCCTTTTGGTGTTGATTATTACGTATTCGAAGAAGTGTCTGCTCGAGTACGTAATATAGACCCTATAAGATATGCATTGCAAGTGTGATGGGAGGTTGGCATAATGGTTAAGGTGTTTACCTTACAAACACAAGGTGCAGGGTTTGATTATCACATGGGGTAATTGGCTAAGCTTAAAATGGCCCACAAGGGCAGTTAACCTTGTACTAATCTATGAATCTATGAACATATGAACCTAGACATTGCTTTAGCATGAGGCGCTGTGAACTATTGATGTTGCTTTACCAAAAAGGTAGCTAATCTTTTGTAACAGATTAGGAATGCTTGTCCAACCCTATTTAAATCTCACACTGTCTATTGTATTGGATTCAGTTGATGGATAAGCAGTCATCATCCTGCCCGTAGCAGGCTGTAAAAGTAGAAACACAATTCAACACACCATGCAAGAATAGTGGTTTATTTCCGATACGCTGGTAAAGCATTTTCATTTAATGCTTCATCAGGCACTTTTAACTGCCTGTATTTTTACTTTTGGATTTTGATTCCTGCATTGTTGAGTTATTAGGGTATGCCTTCTTTGTATAATGGTCTTCATTAGATTACTGTTGCAGTATTCTTAAAATTTGAGACTCTGCAAAAGTCCCATTCATCAGGCCAGCCTTCTACAGTTCAGAAATCTTCCCTCACAAAGTATATTTCATCCATAGTCATGACCTACAGTGCTGGTATAACAGGTACGTACTTATTCATGCACCATTTTCAAAAGTTTATTGCTGCATTTCCATATATAGACATCCATCAGTGTAACAAAAGTTTTTCCATATGTCAGTTACAGTCCCTGAAGCACAGGCATTTAAGTACCTCATTGTGGATTCTTTATTCTTTTATTATAGAGTTTTTGGGTTTTCTCTTTTGTGTGTATCAAAAAAGTTAAGTGCAACTGTGATAGAAAAAATACCTTATTGTGACGACCACACTGATTGTCTGGGAGAGAAACGAGATGTTATGTCCTGTGAAGGTTTTCAGGGTTTTGCCCTTAAACTCCAAGAAATCTTCTTAGGACCCTCAGATGATATCTTGAAGGCAAGAGGTTGTCATTGTTGACACTTGCAGCTATGTCGTCCACTTCTTCAGTTTCTGCATTTGACACTACAATTAAATAGAAATATATAGATAAGGTATCAAAAGAAATGGATTATTCAGAGTAGATCTCTGCTTCCTTTTCTAGATCAGCAAATGCAGAATCCAGTGGAGGGCTTTCACAGTCCCCAGACAATCGATTAGTATCTCCCTATACTGCAGGACATTATGACAAGGGATGAATGCATGCCCATTGCTTCGGCCATCCTTCTGTCTCTCCTCCTGAGTTTCCTCAAACCTGGAGTCCTTATAAAAGAAGGTGAAGAGGTGTTCACCAGGTTCTTTTCAGAGAAGAGAGTGAATGTTGTGCTGTGGAGTTAAATTCCTTAACACATAAACCTCAGGCAGACATTGCTTGCAAAAGACACATCCACTCCTCCTACTCCTAGGCAAGTTTCTTTTGAAATTATTTTCCTCAAACTTCTCAAGATTAGTGGTTTGCTTTAGGTCAAGGACTACTCCATCTTTAATACCCGAGTCATTTACTCCTCCTCCTCTTCCTACTAAAAAACAGGATCACATTGATGATGAAGGCTTGAACTATGCATCTTTGTTCCTTTCTCCTTCTGACCATGAGTCATATGTGGACAATGCACTTTTCTGGCTCTCCTAATGGCAACATTTCTTTTCTTGAGATAGTTTGTAAAATGAAATATTTTTTCAAGTGGCAATGGAGAGAAATATCTGGCACTTTTAAGAGAGATTTTGACCTTCTCCATATGGATATTCTTAAACCTGTGGCTAGTCCCCCAGTGGTTGAAGCCTTAGAAGATGCCTTTTTCTAGCAGACCTGTGAATCACAACATCCAGCTCCTAAAAGGCTAGACATTTTATGGGGTACAGAATTCAACACAGATATCTTTATAAAAACTCTCTTGCTGACTCTACTGTTAGTTCTCTGAATTTGAAAAAGTATGCTGAATTAGATGGTCTTCACATATCAACATTGCAGTAGCTTAAAATATATGGGTTTACCATTCCTGCTCTGGCCAGCTTCTCAAAGTTTTAGGCGTCTTATCAGTGTTCCACTTGCCAGGAGAGCATGAGGCTGTGAGAGCTGTTTCTTAGGTGACAAAGCTTATTCTAAAGCATGCTTATGCTTGAAGTAGGTGAACTGATCATAGCCATCGCATTTTTTACCTTTACCATTCTCCTGCTTTGCCCGGAGTTGACCAGAGATGCTTCAGACCACTTAAATGAAAGAAACATTGGCTGTAATACATGCTCATAAGACTTTGTCAGGCTGTTCAGGCAGGAGTACTTAAGGTGATGACAGACAATACTGTGATGTGATGGGGCAAAGTATGTGTGTTTGTGTGTTTGTGTGTTTGTGTGTTTGTGTGTTTGTGTGTTTGTGTGTTTGTGTGTTTGTGTGTGTGTGTGTGTGTGTGTGTGTGTGTGTGTGTGTGTGTGTTAGGGATATTGACAATTGTGCAGTATGTAGACTGGTATTGAGAACTTGGAACCTAGCAATGAACATGTGTATTCACCTAGATGCAGTGCATCTTCCCAGCAGCCATAATTCCCTGGCAAACCACTTAAGCAAAGAACTGATAATTCAACAGAGATGAACTTTAAATATGAGAAGTGCTCATGAAGATACTAAGGATACAAAGCACATGTGTATCTTTTCACACTGTGGATGATTCACCAACTTCCTCTTCTCTGATCTTAGCATTTATGCAGTCAACACCATCTTGATAAAATGAACCCAGGGTCATCTTTCTGCCATTTTCCCAAATATCACAAGTCCTAGCAAAAGTAAATGGCAGTTCATAACTCATTCTTATAATCCTTATCTAGCCAGGACAAGTGTATTTCTCCTAGCTACTTCACATGGTTGAGGAGGCGCTATGGTTCCTTTCTATGTAGGTAAACCTGTTGATTTATGTGGAAAGAGGCAGGAGCCCATTCACTTGATTTTCAAAGCTCTCAGTGTCAGGACTTGGAGGATTTCAAGCTGATATTTTAGAGAGATCTGCTTTCTAAGCAGGTGATAGACATCTTCCAGGAGTGCAGGAGAACTAGTAGTAGAATCTTTTTGGAGGGAAATTGGAAGAATGCTCAGTTTCATATAACAGTTAGGGTAATGTTTCATTATTTGTTGAAGCTCTCTGCAAAAGGGTTGGCATACTTCTGACTTGTGATTTGCCTTTTAGCAGTCTCATTCTGCTTGCTTCTAGATACCCATATTTTGATTGCTTTCACAGTTAAGCTGGTTATGCAGCTCCTCAGAAGGAGGCTACACCGTAGGCCACCTCAGAGGCTTATACCGCCACCTTGGGGGCATCATCTGTATCTTCACAATAGAGAGGATAACCCTGCCACCCTTTGGTTAGACCCCCATCTTGGAAGCCTGATAGAGCTTCAGGTTTAATATGCAAAGAGAAAAAAAAGGACTCAAAATTGTGCAAAAAAAAAGTGTGCAAATTTTATCCTTCTGCATTGCATAATCTGGTACTTTGGCTGTGCACCTTCTGTGGATCCATTTAACCTAATAAACTGCATAAGTTTCATAGGGTTAACAAACTCCATTTAACATGTGGTAATATAAAACAAACATTTGGCATTTCCAAAATTAATGCGTTGTTTCCTTAAAAGCATTTAATTTAATGAACTAGGAATATTAAATGCAGTATGCATTTTATACAACAGCTACCAGATTTATTTTATTGCTCCAACCTCCTAGGGTTACCTTACTGTACATTAAAATTATTCTGTTTTTTAAAGAAAATGAAAGCACCTTCAGATCTTTTCCTTATTGTAAAACTGACTTAGTTAGCACACACTGAATAAACAGACCACTTTCATTTTTTCTGTGGCATTCCAAAAACAGTCTATCATGGGATTATCCATTTTTGACATGACTGAGTAGTCATTCGCTAATTTGCCTGCTTTCATTTTTTATATTGGTAGTAACAGATGCAGTATCTCCTAGGTGTTCCATAATTATTTTATTTTACATTTCATGTGTCTTGCATACCATCTGTTATTATCACAGTTACAGCCAATCAAATATATGGCCCCACAAGAGTCACAATTAAAGACATGATTTGGTCGACACATTGATTTTATTTTCATGCTATTTTTTCTCTTTTTTTCTTCAGATCATACTCAACAGTGCCCACATGGAAAAGAGCCCCTTCTATTTGTTTTTACTGTATCAGATTGCAGCAGTACATTATTACTGATATTTTGCAAAATGTTTCTGTCCTTTTACATGAAAACAACAACCTTCTTGGCAAGCAGCTACTGTAAATTTAAATATAAGTATAGAATATGCCAGCTGCCTCCGCCATTGTTTTTTCAAAAACAGGAATAAATACAGTCTAACTAGTAACAAAGTACATTACAAATTCACTCTTGTCCTAGAAATTTGCTTTTACTGTATGGTGTAATTTCTTTAATAAAGTCTTATCTGTCTATTCTTCATCCTGTAACTTTTCTTCCTTGCTTGCAACTTTCTAATAGTCTATGTCCCTTTCTTCTAACCTTCCTTTAATTTCCTGTATAACTTGTCCACATTCTGATTTTCCCATTGATCAGAAGTATTTCTAAAAGCTCTGTAAAGCTCTTCAAATTGCTGAGAATCTAATGCATTTTAGGGGGTGCTGAATATTACATATAAAAAAATTACTGCTTTAGATTTTGTATTCAGACTATATTTATCTTTTTTCTCCCTTCTAATTACAATAATTCATCTCATTAGAATGAGAAAGCTAAGAAAATTTTAACTCATGAGTATTATTTGCCAAGGTGCAAAAACATAAAAATTAAAAAATATGTTGAAAATCTTTCAAATTGCTTCTGCATGCAAAATAAAACCATCAATGTAGTGTTTATACAACACTTTATCTTAATAAAACTATGTATTCTACACAAAGCAGTTCTCAAATTGCCCCATATATATAAAGGAGACTAATGTTGAGGCTTAATTTGTCACTGCCACTCTGTCTCTTTTGCAAATACATTTTGTTTTTTATAAAGACAAAATAGTTATGGACCAAGTGAAACCCTAGCAGATATTGTAATACTAATGATAATGTTTGTGTGTGGCCCTTCATCTAAAAATCTGCCCATTGCCTGTAAACCTAATTTCTGCTGAACACTGGTGTAGAATTGTTAAATGCCCATAACTACAAAATAAGCCTCCTGCCATGCCTACTCTTTTCACGACGGCCATTAATTCCACTGCATATTTAATGTAAACAAGAATCAATTTCAATATATTTAAATGTAAATAATCCAGGCAAATTCCTACATTTTTCGTACAAGATTCATTAGTAGAAGTTATAAGTTGACTACAATGGTTCTTGTGGATTTTGGGGATGCCATAAATAATCGAATGCTGGGATTTAATGATATACAATTTTTCAACATTTCTGTGTTCAAATAAACTTAGTCTTTTATCCTTTTCTAGAATGTCTAAGCTCTCCATTATAATGTCTTAATAGGTATTCATTCAAAACTACATATCCATCAGTATCGCATAAGAAGTCATTAAACATTTCCAAATATTACAACTTTTCTAAACTCAGCCAATTACCACTCTTATCTGACTGCCTGAAAATAAACTTGAATGAAAGCTGTTTTAACTCCTGCAAAGCAAGCCACTTGTTTTTGGTAAACTAAAAAGTTCTTTATACTTGTTGAAACAGTTTAATGCTTGCAGACAGTTTTGGAGGTACAAGTCAAGCAGTGGTAAATATCATAACAAAAAACACAATCATCATCAGCTGCATTGCAAGAAACATTCACATTACATTCACAATTTCCTTCTTTACAAATATCATGAACTGATGTATTTAAAAGTTCATCATCCACATTAGTGTGTATAAAACTTTCTTAATGATTGTTACTACTGAAGAAGAAATTATCAAATATAGCTTTCTATAAAACCTGTAAATTTCAATAATTCTGCATGATTAGGGGCTTAAGTGAGCAGTACTTCTCAAGTGTACCACATTGTGAGGAACATTACTTAATTTGAATCTTAAAATGTCCATGTTTTTCACAGTTCCACACTGAATCCTTTGAGCCTCCAAGATGATGTTGTTAGTAAGCTGCTAGTAAGTGTTCCACATTTTAACCATTTGTTCTATATTACGAAAGGTAGTGTTCCTCATTTTGGAGATGGAATGTTGAGAGCTATGTGGTGGACACAAAGTTCATCTCTTTCGAAAGTAGTGTTCACACAAGATCAGTGAGGTATAAAGACGAAAGATTCACAATTAAATCCTCTTGTTGCCCCATCTTGGATAATCCTCACTGACTCATTTGAGTTGCCAAGAGCTGCCTGTCCATCAAAATCTGCAGTTATTACCAGATGAAGACCTGTTCCTATTGTCCTTTGACTAAGCTCTGTCATCTCTTTAAATGAACTGTGATTACTAATTTTGCTTGTAGAGATTTTAGCTGAATATGCTGAATAAACCTTGCAGAAGACCCTTCCTCTTCCTGTACAGCAACCTCATCTGATATTTCTCCAATTATCATGTGTAAGCAGGAGTCCCTGTTCATAATCTGGAATGCCCCAATCATTTTTTTCTTTTTCCAAGGCAGCATTTTCCCATTTCTCATCTTTTACATACAAGTCATTCATCTTGTCTTTATAGTAATACTTTATGCACTGACTAATTTTTAAGTTTCTCATAATTATGGTTTCTTCACTTAATAGGTTCTTTTAGCCAGCCCAATATACACTGAAGGGAATAGTCTTCCAGTCATCAAATAGACCAGCTTCGTCCTCTACAAAATCATTTTCCTGTAGCTGGTCTACTTGCAAACCTCTTGGGAGTAATATCCAAGCTGATATATTTCTCCAGTAATTTAGTGTCATAAAATAACTGTACCTCTTTCCTTGAATTGTGCTGCAGTTCTACAAATTTCAAAACTGCATCATACGTAGTTTCTGGTGGCAGCCCTGGCTCATTCTGGGCAAGCTCCTGCTCTTGTTACTATAACAAATTTTCAAATGCCAAAGTCTACTGCGTTACTGGAGTTTGAAGTTTTTGGTGTATTCAGTATTATATTTAGTTTTGTTTTATTATGCATAGAACCATGCAAATGTTTCACAAGGATAAGTTTTCTCTCTAGGCTAACCCGTCCTTTATGCCTAAGGATGATGTCTGAGCTAACTGTGAACCTTTCCATCCAGATCACAGTTTTCCTTAAACTTGAAAGGCAGGCTGTTCTGCATACCCTGTATCTATGCAGCCGTCGAAGATAATATATCAACAGAAACAAAGACTATAGGAAAACAGATAAGCTCTTTATTTCTTTCATGCTAGCCAGTTGAGAGTGAGAGGTCAGTATCTAAACCCACCCATTCTGTGTTGTTGTAGTTGCATCTGTTTCTTTTATGATCACCCATGACAAGACCCTTGCATGTGAAAAAACAGGATATACTCAAAATGCCCCATATATATATATATATATATATATATATGTATATAGCAGATGTTACCACAATAGTCTTTTTTTCCCCAAGAATGTTTCAATACAGAGCATTTGTGAGGTAACCATACATTCTGCCAAGTACTGCAAGATGGACTTTCCATCTGAGAGCATGGTGGGCTTTGCGATAACTAGACTAAATAGATGATTTAGCATTTTTGCTTATTTAAGGGTCAGACTCACCAGTGTGCCATTTAGTCTCCGATATTCTGGAATTCAGGAACAAAAGTAATCCCTACAAAGGAGAACACTGAAGATTTCTGAAGCTCTCACAATAACAGCAGTACTCTGATAGAAAGATTCCCATTGCAAATAGTACCTCCCACCTTCCTGCCCTCTGTAGTGTGGCATTTTTCTCTTTAAACCCCCTCCTGTTTAGCTGAAGATGGATGGATGGATTGATCCATTTACATAGATTGCACCCAAAGCAGGCAAGAGATAAGAGGGAATGTGGAACTCTCTTATATGCAAGTACATATAAAAGACTTTGTGGTAAGTATACAGGGGTGAACCCTCCTTCCAGTTGTACCTTTTCAGTTTTACATGTAGTTTTACAGTAATGTTGGCCATTGTTTTGTTTTGCGTAATCCTATCCTGTGTTATTATGGAGGGATTCCCAGCTGGTTATTTGCTTACCTTTTCTGATTAGGATGAGATAGGTGTATTTATTTCTATTTCCCCAGTTATCAGAAAATAAACCAAAGATGGTTAGAGGTACACTCCCCTTTGTATCCATATTTTGGCTGATATCCTCTGGGGAAATATATCCAGGTATAGGAGGGAGAGACTCAGTGCTGCTTAGGAATTCTCATCAGATCAAACTTCTTCCTGTCACTTAAATCCATTGTCAGCACCAGTGGTCCCTCTACTTGAACATCTAGTAATGATAAAGTCTTCAGTGATGTCCGGTTTCATGTGCAAATTGGGAACATCATGTGGAGAGGACTGCTTCAGCCTGATAATCTTCTTCCCATGCTGCTAACCGAGCTGTGCAAATTGCTTTTTAGTGTATTCCATGTGGGTCTTGTACTTGGTTGCTGGTGCTGCGGTAGCGTTGTCGCCTCACAGTTAGATGTTGCCCATTCGATTCTCAGTTAGAGCGTCTTCTGTGTGTCGACATGCATGAATGGGTGTTCCTTCGTTGAAGGTTGTGCTTTAGGCCCGGCAAGCCAGCACGTAAAAATCTACTGCCAATCATTAGCGGACCGGAGTTCCGCTGTGGCGACCCCTAACCGGGAAAAGCCGAAAGACACAAACAAACATGTGGGTCTTGTACTTCATATTTTATATGAATGAAAGATACTTTTTAAAACTATCTTTCTCTGCCTCTGGAATGTTCAGAATAGTGCCATAAGTATTCCATGAATGGTTGCAGACACTCTAATATGTTTTTGGGTGCTGATTTAAAATAGAAAATTATTTTTTTTCTAATTTTGAGTTTGAAAATTTTGCTGATATTTTTTTAAAGGCTGCTGGTTTCTCACTAGACATTTCTCTCTTAATCTTTAACCTGTTTTAGCATTTAAAAGAAAGATGGCAAAATGTTAGCCCCAATTGGTATGACTTATGGCTACATGGGCATTTTGAACCTTCTTCCACACTTCTTGTCTTAATTTCTGTCATACATTTCACTGTCCTGCATAACCATGGTCCCACTGTCTGCTTTTGCTTCTTACCTTCTTATTTTGTTACATGGCATCAGAGTGCTAGAAGACAGTATTAGGTGGTTTATTCTTGTGCTGTCTAGTTTTGATGCAGTCACAGAATTATTAGACAGGATTAGTAAGATCTTAAGGGTATGAAGATATGCAATTGCCCTTGTGCTGGCTAATTAATATTTAAGAATGTTATGAGTCTTGTCATCTCAATTAGTTCTGACATATTTCCCTGGAATGGAAATGAGACTCTCTGGATTGTTTTAGAACCACCTGTCTTGTGCTACTTGGCAGCAGCAAATAACTTAGTCTTGCGGCACTTATTTTGAGTCTATCGAAAGACTGTAGTTTTTCCAGTGGCCCCATCTGGCACCTCTGATGCCATTTAAAGTACACAGCCATTGTGAGTTATCACTCTTCTGTGCCTTAAGACTGTTTTCCAGTTCTTCAGGGCCACTATTTACCTTTCATTGCTCCCAATCCTATGTACTCCTTCCTCCTGTATTGCACCTTGCCCTCTGATTGTTTGCTGAAAAGAAGTGAACTGTGCACTCACCACCTTCATCTACTCCGTGGTTACATATATGCACACTGCCACTTCAGAATCTCATTTCAGTCTTTGTAAGGAGGAAGCTAAGGTATGGAACACTGGCATTTCTGGAAGCTACCCATCTAAGATTTTTGTGGGACAGATAATTAAACTTCCACAGACATGTTTGGTGAAGATTGTTTTTAAGGAGATTGTGGTCAGGTGCATGCAGTTTATAGATATGAGGTACACGAGAAGGCTTGGAATTGCACACTGCACATGCACACCTGTGTCTTTCAAATTTCAGGATCCAGAATTAAACTAATCAGGGACTTCTAAGATGGCTACACATTGAGTAACAGCTTAATTCTAGCTCTCCCAGTGTGAAAACAGAAACTCAACAGAGAAGGCCAGTAGAATTTTGTGTTTATGGGTAAATTTCAGTAACTGGGTAGTAAATGTACTGCATGGATGCCAGGAAAAACAAATACAGAGCACCTGAAAAACTCAGCTACAGAATATGAAAAAACACTGACTGGGGAAAGTTCTGCAGCTGTTAAGCAAAAATCAATACGACCTCAAGATATGACTTCCAGTAACCTACAGGAAGATATAGGACAACTGCGCACAGATCTTGTTAAACTGAACAAAACACTGATGGAGTACATCAGCACAAACAACAAAAGGCTGGAGAAAATGGAAGAAGCTTCAAACAGATATTCAGATGAGGTGATAAAGCTGCAAAAATCAGAGTCTGAAATGAATAAAAGGCTGGCTCAATATGAGACTACTCACGAAGAGATGTTTCAAAAAATAATAGAATTAGACAGAGCACATAAGGAAATCCTGAGATTTTCAGCTATACTAGAGACGCAGGAAGGAACAGACTACATTAATTTTATGAAAGGACAAATAAGCAACTGGACTGGTATTCCCCAGCAGGAGTTGTTAGTTGAAAGGGCACATTGTGTGTATGCTCCAAACCTGACAATGAGAAAGCAGCCTAGACCTTTAATAGTAAAGAAGCAATCATGCCAGCAGAAGGAGTTGATTCTGACAAAACTGTGGCAGAAGGACAAAATACTAAAAGTGGGAAACAGCAGAGTGTTTGTTGAGAATGATTACTCATTGTACACCAGGCAGAAGTGGAGTAAATTCATTCCACTATTCAGGGAATGTCGAGATGCAGGTGTGAGATTCAAACTGCTGTACCCAGCTGTCTTGAATGTATTCTCCCCTGGAGGGACAAAATAATTTTTTGATGAAGTACATGCTAAGGAGGAAATGCAAAAGCTTGTCCAACAGAAAGTGAGCTGTGAAACAGGAGGAGAGTCTGCTGCTTGTTCTTCTGGTAATATAGACCACAGAGAGACTGTACCTGTGAAACCTTTTCCACTGTTTTCAGTGGAAAATGCTTGAGAGAAGGGAGGGAGTATGAGAGTTGACTAGAAAAATCGAGAATATGTTAGAAATGAAGCAAAGACAGAATTTAGGAGAACACTAATAAAACCAGTAACTTGATGTGGGATTACAGTGCAGTAATATTTGTGAAAGATGACGGAACAAGAAAATTTGGACAAATTGGACTTTTCCAGAATTTGTTGGACTTGTCGGGGATGCTAAAGTATATGCTTTACTTCAGGTCATTAATGTTCGGAAAAATGCTTTGGGGAGAAGACAGGGGAGAATGTTAACTGTAAGTAAAGAAAACATTTTTTTCCTTAATAGTATTTTTGTGGTGTATGGTTTTTCTTTGTGTGCTATAAAGTAAAGTTTTTTCAGTTATTTTTAACTGTTATGAGGATTGTAAATAGGTGCTGCTGTTCTTCTTTTTCCCTTTCTTTCTCCCTTCTGTCTCTCTCTCCTCCTTCAGTTTTAAGACATGTAGGCACTGCACTGTAAAAAATAACCTATTTAAAAGAGCGTGACAAAAGAAAAATTAATATGCTTTTTCTCATTCTTGCATGGCAGAATGACTGGATTAAGGACCGTAGATTGATTTAGTAACAAGTTTTAAGAGAAAGCAAGTAAATGAAAAAGATCATTGAATGTTATGAGTTTTTTTTCTAGCAAATGAATGTGTACTTATTAGCAATTCTGTATCTAGCCCACATGTCTCCATGGAAACAATCATGTAGAGAAATTGACTGTCTGGTTCTCATCTCTCCATGGAGGCAATCTGATAGAGAAATTGGTTACATTATGGCAGAGAGTGATTGGCTGGGGAAAAATAGAAAAGAGACACTCGCTAGGAGATTGTTCTCTGAAAGCATTCAGGGGTTTTCCCAGCTGGGCAGCTATAAAACTAAGACAAAACCAGGTAGCACTTAGTTAGAGGCACAGGCTGCACCATGCATCTTAGCATGAATAGCCTTTCTTTTAGATTAACTCAAGTCTAGGCATGTAGCTGTCCGTTTGGGACATTTGTTCCTATTAGGAGGGTACAATTTCAGTATTTGAATACGTACATAGTTTTGGGTGTTAGTATTAAATTAATAGGTTTTGTGGGGTATTTTTTTTCAATAAAAGAAAAGGTTTTAGAAGATGTGACTTAGGCCGAAATGGATATGACAAGAAACAACTATATAAAAGTTCAACTTGCCAAACCGTCTATGCATGTAACACAAAAGATAGAACTAGACATTTGACAAAGAATGTGTTGTACGTAAAAGTTGTGAATAATAACTTTTTGATGCATGCTTTCTGTAATGTCTTTAAATGTCAATGCCCTCACAGATAAATACAAAAAATAAAGAATTGTGAACTATATTAAAAATGTAGAGTGCAAATAACTATGTTACAGGAGACGCATTTGGAAAACTGAACATGTGAATTTGATAAGAAAAGGGTTTCAGGGTGCTTATTCAGCAGAATATCTGGGCAAAGGAAAAGAGGAGTACTTATATTAATTGCAAGAGGAGCTGCAATAGTAATAGAAGAGGATAAAAAAGACAATAATGGCAGATTTGTAGTGCTAAAGGGCTACTGGCAAGGGAGGAAGATTACAGTGGCATTTATATGCCATCTAAGACTGCTATAATGGAGCTTAAGATAACTCTGGGATAAATAATCTGTTTTCAGCAAGGAATATTGCTTATCAGTGGAGACTGGAATTTGATTTCCAGCAGTGAAGATGTGTCTGGGGGTCCAGAATGGAAAGTATAACAATGGAGGGTAGATTTTTGAAGAAATTTATGAAAATATTTGGCAGGGAAGATGTGAATTCAGTAATAGGAGTTTGGAGTGAATTTACATTTTATTCCCCAAGATATAAAAACTGGGCTAGGCTAGACAGAATTTACATTTCACAGGAACATGTGTAGTTAATTGAAGGTCTCAGTATGCACCCGATAACTATTTCAGATCATGCACCAGTAATTACTAAAATAAAACCACATGGTAATGAAATAAAAATGAGACACTGGTGCTTTCCTACCTATCTGTTGAAAAGAGAGGAATTTAAGGAATGGGTGGTGGTGATTATTCAGGAGCTATTTGAGAGGATAGCAATTACTTCTGAAAATATAGGTAGTGAGTGGGATAAAATTAAGGTGGAGTTGGACAGCCAAATGTTAAAAGTATTGCAGAATTGGGAGAATCTCACAGAATAAGAAGGGGATCAACTGCAGAATGCTAAGCAAAAAATAAGAGATTACCTTAATAATATACATGAGTTTAGAAAGAGTTATGTCAAGCAACTGTTTTTGATAATACTAAAGCACCAGAAACGTTTAGTACAATGACTCAGGCAACAGAAAGTAGAAAGGGCTGTCGCCAAGCTTAGAGAACCTATAACAGGGAAGAGATCCTGTAGCGGTATTAGAAATATTTTGGAAATTCTGTGAAAGTCTGTATAAAGCAGAGAAATATGGAAATCAAGAAAAGATACAAATCGAAATGTTTATGGAAGAATGAAATATGCCAAGGTTAGAGGTGGATGAGGTTCAGTTGCTAACTGTTAGGATGGGAGGAGATGAGATAGAAATTGTGATCTATAACCAGTCTACAGGAAAGCACTCAGGAATAACTGGTATTCCTGTGGAAGTTTGGAAGCTAGGAGGGCGAAAACTGATAAAAGATCTGGAATGTTTTAACAGTATTTTAAGAACAGGAGAAGTATCAACATCATGGAAGAAAGCAGTGGTAGCTGTAATTCCTAAAGAGTGTAAAGATCCATCAGATCCAGCATCATACAGGCCCATTTCAATACTAAACCATGATTATAAAGTGTTTGTGTTTATAATGGCTAAAATAATGCCAGAATTGATAGATATGGATCAGTGTGGTTTTGTGGAGGGGAGGCAAACATTTGACAACACTAACAGAACACTGATGATTCAGAGGGAAGCAGAATGTAGGAAAATACAATTGTTGTTGGCGAGTGTTGATGCAGAGAAAGCATTTGACAGAGTTTATTTGGGACTTTATGAGCAGGGCAATGGATGCATTTACATTTCGTGAAAAAAAAATTATAAGGTTGATTAGGAAGAGATATGAGGGATCAGAGGCAAAAATTAAAATGGGTGGGGTCCTCTCTGATAATTCCTTGTTGAGAAGAGGAACCAGGTAGGGGTGTTCCCTTTCCCCTTTGTTATTCGCATTATGTTTAGAACCACTGGCAAGGAAATAAGAGTCTCAGAAATTCAAGGATATAATTGGTATGTCAATCAAGAAAAGCTGGCTCTGTTTGCAGATGATATTATTTTATACCTGACAAATACCAGAGAGAGACATCACAGTGTTGTGGAATATTTTGAGACATTTTCACGTCTTTTCTGGATACAAAATTAATGAATCTAAAACAAAGGCAATAGCAGTAAATTATATACCCATGTATGAATTGGTTCAGCAATATCCATACTTATGGGGGCATGATAAAATGAAGAATTTAGGAGTATGGATTAAAATGATTTTGATGTGGCAGCAAAGGATATGTGGGAAGAGACTAAACAAAAGATAATACAAAAACTGTGAAAATGCAAGCTTTGTTGTATGGATATGGATAGTAAGATACAAGCAGTTAAAATGTTTTTTGTCCCATTAGTCTTGTACACAGGTAAGGCATGTTTTTATCAACCAGATTAGAAGTTGTGAATAGCAGTTGTTAAAGAGCTGAAGGACTTTATCTGTGAGGGGAAGACAGCAAGAGTGAAGTGGGATAAGCTGATTCTTCCAGTAGAACAGGGCGGATTGGGATTACCCGATTTGAAGAGTATTTCAGAGCTACAGAGTTAAGGCTCCTGTACATAGCACAAGAAGAAGCCTATAAGTGGAAAGGAATGATGTTGAAATGGGGGGAGCTCAAGAAAGGAGGAGACTGGGATTCTGAATACAGGCCTTTAAGGGGAATCACAATAATCCGGCATAATATTATATCTGTAAAGTAGCAGAAAGTATCCTAAGAACTAAGCCAACGGGAATGGAGAAAGGAGTTTCTGCCAATAAGGATGGCTGCAATTAAGGATATAGGCAATAGGCAAGAGGTGGTTGGAATTTATTGGAGAAAACTGGCAAAGGAACCAAGGTATTGGGAGCAAATAACTAGAGATGGAAAGATGTAGAATGGGAAGACGCCAATAATTTATTTGGATAGGTTAGAGATTGCCTTCTCTATCAAGGAGTGATATCAGAGTATAGGCAAAAGAGAAAGAAATAGGGGGTCCTAAATGAAAGACCAGCACTGGTATAAGTTTTAGCAGAATCTAGAACAGAAGCTGCCATTAAAAACGGAATAATTAGTAAAGCCTATAAAATATTGCACGATAACTATAAGAATCAATCAGTGGAGGTTAGGAAGGATTGGGAAGACAGATTGGATAAGCAGTTCATAAACAAACAATGGGAGGATATATGTATGTTTGCCAAATATGCAACAAAATCTAGAAGATTTAGGATTTTTGCTTGGGAATGTTTACATAGATATTTATACCCCAAGTAGACTCTGGATAATTTTTCCTGAGATAGACAGCAAATGTTGGCGGTGTGACTGGGAAAAAAAAGGTAATTGGGAACATATTTTCTGAGAGTGCGGTAAATTGGCAGACTTTAAGGATTCCCTGTGGGATGTACTGTCAGAGATGCTGGGTGGGCAGATTGGTGTGACAAGGGAGATTATTTTTCTGAGTTATGATACAGACTCGGAAAAATAATCTCCCTTGTCACACCAATCTGCCCACCCAGCATCTCTGACAGGGAGATTGGTGTGACAAGGGAGATTATTTTTCTGAGTTATGATACAGACTCGGAATTGCCTAGACATGCTAAGGCCTTGCTGTGTCTAATTATGGTGGCTGTCAAAAAAGCAATTAGCAGAAAATGGAAATCTGAATCTAAATCAAGTATACTAGAAGTAGTGAATATAGTAAGAGGGATAAAACTACTGGAACTGAGCTCTTTAGAAAAGGGTAGGAACAAACTACATAGGAAAAATGGGAATTGTGGGAACAATACGTATAGGGGAGGAATGAGGTTTAAAAGGAGGTAGGACTTAAATGGGCTATATAATGTTTGACTGAAAATGATTAGAAAATGAAAATTGAAAATGATGTATAATAATGTATAATGATTGCAACTGGGAGTGTGTCAGTATGGTTTGTGATGTAAAATGCTTGCAACTAGGATTGTGTTGGTGTGGTTTGTTTTCATTTATATAAATGTATGATAGCCTGTGTCGTAAGTGATGGTTTAATGAAGATGTTTCTTGTTTAAAAAAGGAAAGTAATCTGGAAAGGAACCAAGTTTATTTGCAGAAGTTGAGAGTGTGATATGAATGTGTATATACTTTAGTTCTTTGTATAGAATCAATCTCAAATGTTTTATTTGTGGAACTCTCTTGGTTTTACATATGCTAAGGTGAAGGCCTTTACCATTGTTGAGCTTGGTGGAGGTTCATAGGTAGGTACTATGCTATTGGCCCAAGGGCCTACGTAAGCCTAGCCAGCGAGGTACCATAGCTTACGCCACCCAAGAAAGTTATTTTCCTGTGCCACTGTCCAGCAGAAACACAGAAGTGATCCTCGGAGTGTATTTCCTATTTCCCATCCACTCATCAAGAGTTTTCTTGAAGAGTGCTAATGAAGAACTTTGCTTGACATAAATGGGTAGTTTGTTCCAGAGTATAGGAAGTCTCTGGGACAGGAATCTATCCCTCCAGCATGTCCTGTTTATTGTGGTGACAAGGTTTAGGTCCCTAGAGCATGTAGCTTGGAGGGATTTGAATTTCTTTAGGTGTAGCATGTCCAACAGCTCTGGGTTTGACATAGCTTTATATGTTAGGCAGAGATCACCTTGGAGTAGGCGATATGCTACGGAGTAAAGCTGGAGTTTTTTGAGGCGATCAGTGTAGGGCATTTATTTGAAGCCAGTAATCCTCTTTGTGAGGTACTTCTGTGGCCTTTCCAGCTGCTGCAGATGTCTTGTGAGGTACATTCCAAAAGGGGTGTTGTACTCTATAATGGGTCTAATGATTGACGAGTAGAGGGGAACAATGACCTCTTTTTTCCTGGATAAAAACCCTTTTATGATGAGGTGTGCCACATAGAAGGACTTTCTGACTACTGTGGCAATGTGACTATCAAAGGAGAGACTACTGTCCACCTGGGTCCCAAGGTCTCTTATCACGCATTTGGTGTTAAGTAGATTGCTGCCTATGTAGTAGTTCATGGGTACAGAGTTTTTACCAAAGGGGATGACACTGCACTTTCTGGCATTGAGCTTGAGGCCATGGCTTTGAAACCAGGCATCTGTCTCAGTGAGGCCCTTCTGTAGGATGTCCACATCATTTGGGGACTTGACTATGGTTCCTAGTTTGCAGTCATCTGCGAACTTCGTCAGCCAGACGCCTTCTGTGTTGGCCTGTACTTCAGAGAAGTAGATATCAAACAGGAGAGGTCCCAGGACGGAACCCTGTGGCACTCCACTTGTCACTGCTGTGAGGTCAGATTTGGAGTCTGCAACTTTTACAGTGTGGGTTCTGTCAGTGAGCCACTTGGCAACCCATCTTGTGACGTAGGGATTTATACCTAGTTTAGTGAGTTTAGCTATAATTCCAGAATGGGGGATGGTGTTGAAAGCCTTGGCAAGGTCAGGATAGGCTGTGTGAACCACCTTACCCTCATCCACTGCTTTGGTGACTGCCTCAAAGAAGTCAATCAGGTTCAGGAGGCATGATCTGCCTTTCACAAACCCGAACTGGGTGGGATCCAGAGTTTAGAGGTCTCATTCAAGAGCAGTTGTAATGAGATAAGGGTTGGTGGTGCAGAAAAAGAGAATTGGATATTCTTAATACCATGTAGAGCCAGCTTTCTAATTAAATATCTGCATTTGAAATGCTGAGTGCCGACAAAATTTAAAAAAAAAAAAAAAAAAAGACCAAATCAGCAAAAGAGTGAGTCTTGAAGATTGCTCTTCTCCTTTAAACTTTTTTGCAGCAGGGCAGCCCCCCCTGCAACTATTCTACACCCTGAACTAATATATACCAACTCCGAGATCACCATACCTTGGAGAAAAGGAAATATTCTGCGAAATGGCCATCTCGCACTTATTATGTGTAAGTTTGTTTTTCAGTCATTCAGTTTCCATGTTTCAGGACTTGCTGTAGCAGGTCCCAACATTTCAGATGGTTACCTTAAGGGTGCACTTTCTTTGTCATCTTTTGCTGTAGATTGTGATTAAAAACTGAAACAAAAGCAAGTTTTACAAGCGATCCTAATAGTTGTAAATCACTCAGAACAAAAGATAGAACTGAGAACTTTCATTTCACGTACCGTTATCTAAATGGTAATTTCCAGATCATTGGACTTGAGGGATTGTCAGGACTGAAAAGCTCAGGCTTGATCCAGAAGTCATTGATTTTAACAAAATCAAAAGCATTTTTAAGAGTGTGAAATGGGGTGCACTCAGTCGTGATAAGGATTAAGTTCTGATTTTTTTCCTTGGTGCTTTTTTGCTGCCATTCCTGCAGTCATCAATCCTGTCTCCATAGATCTCAGCCTGATAATGCATGATTCCTAAGGATATGCCCAGATTGATTGAGAATGAGCTGTCTAGAGGAAGCCATCATTTAAACTCAGTGCAGGTTCCTTCTAACCCTGTTTACCCCTGGTCTCTCTGTTTCATCTTCCATGGGCATACACCCTCATCCCCTGCCCAGTTTAGTCAGGGTTGTACTTCCCCTGGGTTGTTGCCTGTGGAAATCTGTCATTATTGTCCCTTGGTAGGTAAATACTCAGTGCATGACCCCTCCCCCCGAATGTTAAAATTATCTTGGATGTAATTTATGTGGTTAGAGTTATTTTTTAAATAGGTCCCTGACCCTTAACCCCTGCCCCTTGGTGGTGACATAGGCATCAGCACTACCACAGGAATTCATAGTTCATAGGTTGGTACTAGGCTATCAGCCCTAGGGCCTATACAAGCCTAGCCATAACAATTCCCTGGCTATTTCTTCCCACACTATTTACTTCACTGGACACGTCTAGCAGGGCGACTGACGTGGTCCCCGGGGTGAATTTCCTTTCTCCTGTCCAATCATCAAGGTTCCTTTTGAAGAGGACCAAAGAGACACTCTGCTTGACATGTATGGGCAATCTATTCCAGAGTCTGGGGAGTCTCTGGGTCAGGAACCTATCCCTCCAGCATGTTTTGTTTATTGTGATGACAAGGTTTAGATCCCTGGAGCGTGTGGCTCTGAGGGATTGGGATTTCTTTAAGTGTAGCATGTCCAACAGCTCTGGGTTTGACATGGCCTTGTATGTTAAGCAAAGATTGCCTCTGAGTAGACGCTATGCGACAGAGTATAGCTGGAGTTTTTTAAGGCGGTCAGCATAGGGCATCCGCTTTAGCTCTGTGATTCTTTTAGTGAGGTATTTCTGTGGCCTTTCCAGTTGTTGCAGATGTCTTGAGAGGTACATACCAAACGGGGCATTGTATTCTATAATGGGTCTAATGAGGGATGAGTACAGTGGGACAATGACCTCCTTTTTTCTGGATGAAAAGCCCTTAGTGATGAGGTGTGCCACATAGAAGGATTTCCTGACTGTTGTGGCGATGTGGTTATCGAAGGTGAGACCACTGTCCATCTGTGTCCCTAAGTCTCTTATCAAACTTTCGGTGTTTAGTGTACTGCCACCTATATGGTAATTCATGGATACATGTTTTTTCCCAAAGGAATTAACAGTGCTCCTCCCATATGTGTCTTGTCAAAACTACTGGCATCTTGGCTTGTTAATCATGTCCATGTCCCTCCCAATATCGGTGGCACTGTTCCAGGGATTTTTCTTTTCCTACCCTCTAGAGTTACATTCTGAAACAAACATATGTGGCAATGTTTCAGGCATTCTTCTTCACCTACCCCTGGAGTCCCATTGTGAAACAGTAAGGGAACCACCAAATCATTCCCCATAGGCAGGCATGCCACCACATGCCAGCAGACCTGCACAAGCCCCTATGTCTTGCCACTTGGGTAGCACCTAATAGGAACACTTGGTATTGGAGCTATGCATCCCAAGCCTAGGTGGCATGCACTGCCAGTATGCAGATGCTTGTGGAGGCATACTCCACATGGCAGTAGCATACACTAGAGCTTGAGGAGCTGCCAAAGAGGTGTGGAGAGTGCTCCACTAAGGTAGGGTTTGCAGGCACCATAAGACCAGTGAGCTAGCCTGCTCTCTACCATTCGACTGTCACTGCTGAGGAAATGGATAAGCTTATATGGTTTCCTGGGCAGGAATGAATAGGCTTGTAATGCTCTGGCTTAGCTCAGGAATGCCTAGCCCGCACCTCCGCAGAATGGGTGAATCTGACATTGGTTAAGCCTTCATCTAATCCACTTAGCTAATCTGTGCCAGCTTATTCCATGCTTTTGGCAATAAGGCAGATTACGCAAGTAGGCCTGTTGTAACTAAACTTGATGTGAGGGCCTCACTTATGACCTTTCTAAAACTGGTTCCATGTTCCAGAAAACATAATTATATTTAGTTTAGAGAGATTAATGAGACAGCTTATTGGAGTGGTTGTAGTGGCTTTTGCCAGTTTCGGATTGTTTTTTTTTTCATTTAGCATGCCAGAGCTTAAGTAGGGATAGCTCTCATCTGCTTAGATAAGAGGCAGGGGCCAGTGATATGCTACCAAAGTCAAGGAATTATCTGATGAATGTTTGCATAGTGTAAGAGAGATCAATTTAGGTATAAACCTCCAAGATACATAGTCTGTTGTTCCTTTTTTTTTTTTTTTTACATCGCAGGTGATTTCTCTGGGAGTGCAGCTTTGTTAGCATCTCATTTGTGCTGAAAGTCAATAAATATTTCATTTTTCTTCCATCTAGACTATGTTAACCGGAAATTTTCCACAATGTTTAGTAACAAGATCTTTATGTTTTTTTAATATCTTTAGTGCATCTGTGTGTGTTTCCAAGCCAAATATTTTTGTTCTGTAATTAAACAATGAAATGTATCCTGCTTTCTATGAAATTGCTGGTACACAGACCAGAATATTTTTGTCTACTGGGAACAGCTAAGAAGAAGAGGTACGAGAATGTTAAAAGGTATAATTTAACAAAAATAATTCTGTGAGATATAGGCGCTAAATCAGTATTCTGGAAAGGTGTAACAGAAAGGTGTCGAGGCAAGAGGTGAACAGCCCAGTGATAATAGAGTCTATTAAAGCTAGAACAATAGAAGCAAAAAAGGAAATGTTGGTTATTAGACTATACAGAGCCCTGAGCGATAATAAGAGTGGAGGTATAAGTGAGTTACTTAAAGAATAGAAGAGACTAAGTATGGTTGGTTGGTTTGGAAGAAAGGTGGGAAAAACCTGGGCATTTCCAACAAGAGTCATTGAATTCAGAACATTTCAGATCTTTGCATGGGAATGATTACCCAAATACTTCTACCCACTGAATAGACTAAGCAAGATCTTCACAAGGAGTGGTAATAGGTGTTGGAGATGTAGACAAGATGAGGTTGGAACTTGGGGACACATCTTTTGGGGCAGTACCAAACTAGATAAGTATCATCTGGAATTAAATAAGTTGGTAGGTAAAGTATTAGACCACGTGGCAGACAACAGAAGAAGGCTGCCTTTTATGTTTCATAAAGTCATCATCTAGCAATAGGTACAGAAGGGAACTGGTTTCACTACTGTAAGTTGTTTCTAAAAAAACAATTACCAAAAAATGGAAGACAATCTGAAAAGCTACTCTGAAGGAAGAAGCATGTCTCATGAATCTAGTAAAGGAACATAAGAAGATACTGTTGAGAGGAGTACCATATACCATTATAGTAAATGGCAGATATGGGATGAGACCATACAGTGACCTGATTGTTATTAATCATGGCAGCAACAAGAGAAGAGAAAAGGGAGCTAGGAGAAATGGAGTTGGTAACCTTGATGAATTTGTTGTAAATGTTATAAAGCTCAAAGTCTGACTTATGCTTCTGGGTATAAGTTATGTAGAAGGGTCAGTTTTTGTATTATATCTGTCGGATGACTGCCAAAACACTTGATATTATATCCAAAGGTTATGTTTTTGCATTCATTTTGATTGCAATAACTAATATGTTGATAAAGCAAAAGAAAAAAGTCTACAAGTACCTTTAAAGCAAATAGCATAACTCCACAACACCTCACTGCAGCAAGACCAACTATGCTGGAGTTGTGTCTGTAACTGTCCCATAAAGTGAAAAAAAAAATGAATGAAGGAATACTCAGTCATGTTAATTGCCAAATTCAGTATTTTTTTAATAAAGGGGAGGACTTGTTAGAAAATACATAAGTCTAGCTTAAACATTCATCAGCGTTATTGGTTAATTATGGTACTATAGTGAGTTTTCCAGTCATCTTTCATTCAAGGGAATTGTATTGTGGTTTGCAAGCTAATTTTCCTTGAAGGAGATTTGACTTTTCCTTTTTTACAAAAATCTCAGAAGTCAAATAAAACACACAGCTCAGATTCTAAAGCAGCATGTCTTTTTTTAAAGCTGAGTTGCTTATTGTTAAAGAGATTAATGAACCCCAGAGGGAATCTTGGCTGAATGTAGTGCATGGCCATCAGAAAAGAGAAACTTTGGAATTTCCTGTTTGAGCAAAATTCTTTACTGTTTTGGCAGGTGTTTCAAAGAACATACTAGTTTTATTGAAAATGCTTGCAAAAGCAAGTAGAACTAGCAAAACGCCCATCAGGTCTCATCATCATCTTTATTAGCAGTAAGTGCAGAAGGAATCTGAAGTCTGCAATCCCTTATCCTGCAATGCTGCCTTTTAATTTTTAGTCCCCTAAGCATTGCTCAGAAGAGTTTACTGTAGCCAAGAAGAGTAAGACGTAACCAGGATTTTTCACTGCCACTCACAGCTCTGGCTAGGTCAGTCGGTGCCCTGGACAATAGCAATTGCCAGTGGCCCTGTGAACCAGACTGCAGGACCAAAAAGGACCTTCAGTCAAAGTTGGAGAAAAAGATCTTCAAGTCTCTTGTTTGCTGCTTTGTTTTTACACAATAGCCATTTTCATTCATACAGTGTTAACAAACACCAGCCTTTCTGCTACACTGTATGAACGAAAGGTGTGTTTGTTTTAGGCAAAGAGCCTCATTGCTGTAAGCAGAAATGTTTATAACCTGAGCAAATAGCTATGTACATACATGAATGTGTAGCATTTGTTTGCTTTGTTCATTCTCTGTCATTTAAGCAGTTGCTAAAATTCATAAGTGATAAAGCCCTCGTCAAAGCCGCAATTTGTGACTCCTAACTGAGTTGCACCTCTGCACCACCATTGCTACAGCTCTTCCATTCTCTGTTCACTGATCATGTTAATTGTGTGCTTCTTTAATAAAAGTAGACTGCTGAGATAAATTCTTCTTTTGGAAGTGCTGCAATGCATGCTCAGACCAATGTGATACATATGGGTGGGCAGTGAGAACTGCGCCTTTTGTGGTTGCACATCCACACTGAGCATTCAGAGTACTACGGGATTTGTAGATAGGCAGCCTCAGAGGGGTCTGTGTTGTAACCTACTCTAATTGCTAGAGCTATTCTTCCTCAGAGAACCTTTATATATCTACCAGGGATTACCAGTCAACCTTATGATTCACAGACTGCTAACCTGAAAACAGATGCCTTCCCCAAAAACATTGATGGACACTGCATCTTCTGAAAGGGATACTACCTTCCAAAGATTTTGCTACAAGCTAGCAAGCTAAGTTTGCAGAGCACTAACCATGACTAGCCGTAAAATTCTAGCCTATTTCTTGGAAAATAGACAGTGACTTGTTAATGTAGACACAAAAATGTATCCTGTACTTTGAAGCTATCTTAGGGTACACAAGATGATTACTTATACATTGCCTTGTTTTATTATTCTGTGTTTTTCAGCCACCCCTCCCTCTTTTATTTAACACATGCACTCTTCTTCATCTTCCTTTAATGAATGCACTTTCCTAAATATTGCTGCCCACGAGGGTATTAGGCAGCCTGTTATCAACCAACAGAATGACAACTGCAGCATTTCAGTTATCTTAGCATCCAAAGATTTTGCCAGGCTGCTAACCCTTCCCCTTTACCATAATGCAGTGACAGTCAACATCCTGTCCATTTGTCTTTTGACACTCAAGAAGCTTACATCAACAAAGCAACCCCGTTCTGCTTAACTTTTCAAAAGATGCATTGACTAAAAAAAAAAAAAAAAAACATATTTTTTCTCTCATTTTTTGCTGAGTAATTTGTGTGATTTGTCTGCTTCCACTTTGTTGATAAGGTTAGACTTTTCTCCTTTTGTTCCTTTTTAAGTACTTTTCTTGTATATCACTCTTTACATCTTGGCATCTTTTAGTCACTGCTGCTTTTCACCCTTTGCTGATCTGCTCTGCCAATTCTAGTTTGTTTAATTCTAAACTTGTTGGGGAAAAAATGTACAATCTTCTTTTTTGAAACATGCTCCCATAAGGCTGGTTCTTGAACCATAAGACATAGCAGATGTATTTATCATGTTCTGCATGTTCAAATTCAAAGCCACAATGTTTGAGGATGACACCTTCCACAGCTGTTTGTTGACAGCCTTGGTTTTGATTTCGAGGCTGTCTGCATCAGGAGTATCCTAGGCCTTTGCACTCGGTGCACATTATTTGGGGGTTTTGTTGCCGAGTGGGTTAGCCTTCGAGCCATTGGCCTTGAAGCTGTTGATACCAGGCTTGGGCTTGATGGGTCTTTCAACACCATTTGACATCAGGGTCAAGCATTTGGTGTTTGGTTTTGGCACCAGACGTAGTTTAGCATTGACAGACACTGGCCTCAGACAGTCAGGGTTGGTGCCCTTGGCCCCAGCATATTGTTAACATTAACCTCTTCATCGATGATAGACAGTTCTATATTTTCATTCTCCAGAGCTTGTACCTTTGTTGACCATTGCCTCAGCTAGAGAGTTTTCTTTCTGTTCCTTTCAGCAGCTGTACTTTTTATCAACAGTACGGAGGGACTTTGGGGCCTCTTGTGGAAGATGCAAGATATTCCTGGACTGAGTAACAAAAAATGAAGTAATCCAACGAAGAATCCAAAAGAATGAGGCAAACTTCTGATGATACTCTGTCAAAACTTTTATCCAATTTGGAGCATGGCAGAAAGTGCAAGTATCAGTGTGACTTCCACACCTGAGGCTAACCAGGCACCCTCTTTTATGGGGCGTTTAGATCATTTGCTTATATCGGAAAGGAATCCTTTACTGACTATGGATACTACTACTTCGAATACTTCTGTTCAATAGACAAGACCTGATAATTACAAAGAATTTTTTACAAGCATTTCAGTCCATTGAGAATAATCTCTATAGGTTTAAGAGATTACAATGGCAATGGCTGCGTTTCGAAGCATGTTTGCGACATAGAGTGATATCCAGGGGACTTAGAATTTGCAGAATGCCTACATTTGTCAACTCCCTTCCTGACTTGTTAAAGGAATGGCAGATGTACAATCTTGAGGTTAGTTCTGGTTATCTGAAATTATTAAATAAGTATTTCACTCCAGTTGTGGAACAATTGCGTATAAGTATTTCTACTGGCGTTTCTAACATTAACCGCAACATGGACTATTCTTGTTATAAACATAAACTCAATGATCTGTTCTAAGACATAGATGCTTATGAGAAACGTCTCATTGAAACAAAAAAGAAAAAACTGGTACGTGACTTGAAAGATTTTGCTACCGGGCATATATTCTCTTGGTCTGATGAGAAAACAGATGGACAAGGCTCGAGCTATGCACGGGCAGTGAAAAATACTATACCATCTAACAATTTTAGCTCTATATCTACTAAAGAGCCTGAAAATTCAGATCGCTCTCATGAGCATGCGCAGTTGAATCAAGCCAGAACGGCTACATGCTTGAAAGATACTCCTACTTGTTTTTCACGTTCATCCAGCTTGCCCTTAACAGGAAATGTTCCATTTGTAACTGAAATGCAGACAACTAGCTGTGATGCTGAAAATAACAGTGTGTCTATGTCCAGTGCTTCTTTTTTACGATTGACAGCACCAGAACTATTGAAATTGCAGGAGAGAGGTCGTTCAATGAGTTGGACTCGTTTCAACAAGAAGAGGCAGAATTTGGGGAAATCGGAAGTAGAGCAGGTCGTGTGGAACAAAATACGCAAAACCTATTGTTTAATCTTTCAACTACGACCTTATCTGTACAACAGTTAAAGGTATTGAACTACGGACTTAATTTTATACCTTTAGGTTATTCTAACCTGATAGATGTGTTAAATGATCTACGATTATTTGTAAGAAATTTATCTTTAAAGCTATGTTATGGTAACAATGCTGAAGGTATGATAGATTTCAAAAAACAAGCACTTAGGTACCTGATGTAATGTGATCCTATCTCACCTACATTCATAACAGATGGGTCTCTGCTCCGACTCGGCCGATACACTAGCAAGAAGTCTCTCATTGGCTGGGCCAACCCCCTTATCCCAGGATGCACCACGCCCAAACCTCCAGATCTCGTTTACCGCTCCTAGAGTAATGACGTGGTCTCAACTTGGCTGTGGCTAAGTACCCTACCTTTTTGGCCTTTTGGTCGCTTTTTTGACAGCTTAGAATTTATACTCAAACAGCTATTTTAATAGCTATCTGGTTGTTAATTCATTTGTGTTTGATTGTGTTTGTACTGTTGAATTGCTGTGGTAATCCCTTCTGTTTGGCGGGCTAGGCCCGTTTGAGTTAGAGGGCCTTTGCCCTATCTCTTAGAGCATTTAAGTTAGAGCTCCCCCCCCTTCCTTCCTTGTCTGTTTTGAGTGTGTCGACAGTCAATATGTCTGGCAAAGAAAAGGAGCATAAGCCATCGGGCTTTAAAAAATGTTCGAAATGCAGTTATAAGATGTCGTTGACAGATGGCCACGCCATCTGTGTTTATTGTTTAGGGGCTAAACACTTGCAAGAGTCTTGCAGTATTTGCCATGCTTTCTCCTCTTGTGTCCTACATGAGAGGAAAAATAAGCTCATCCTGAAGGGTCTCATCAAACCAGCCTTCGAGGAAGCTTTGGCTTCTTCTCCCTCGTTGAAATCGAGGCTAAAGAAGTCTTCGACTCCGACAAGTCCGTCGGAGCCGCCTGCAAAAAGGTCTAAATCTGTGTCCCCTTCCTCGGCTCCACTGGCCTCGGAGCCGAAGGATAGAGGATCGAAAGCTGGGTCTCCCTCCTCTGCTCCACTGTTTTTGGAGTCTCGGGACGAGAGATCAGGTACTCTGTCCCCTTCCTCGGCTCCACTGATTTCGGAGCCGCAGGATAGAGGGTCTAAATCGAGGTGTCCTTCGTCGGCTTCATTGGTCTCGGAGCCGCTAGAGAGTGTTTCTGTTCTGGGGTCGATTTCGTTGGCTCCTGAACTGTTGGCGCCGAAAGGAGTCTCGGTTCTGGTCGAGTCTGCTTCGGCCCCGATACTTTCAGAGCCGACCTCCTAGGCTGGTTTCGGAGCCGATGGGAAAAGCCTCTCTGCCCCCTTCTGTTTCCTCCAGGCTTTCAGACTTTGATGTAGATAGGGTGGTCCAGAGGCTTCTCCAGTCACCTGTCTTTTCCAAATTATTTTCGGCTCCGGCCCAGTCGGCCCTGGAGCCAGCCACTTCGATACCGTTTCTTCCTCCTCAGACAACCTTGGTGTCGTCGGAGTCGGAGTTCGTAGAGTCGGGTGAAGTCCTTGAGGCGGTCCCGAGACCCACTGCTAGCCTGTCGGCACATTCTTCAGCTCCAACCCTTTCTGTGCCTTCCAGAGGTTTCGGTTCTCGGGTGTCCTCAGCCGGACCGGAGGGGGACTCGGGGATTCTGGTTTTGGCCCCGAGTCTCCCTCTTGGCGCCTCAGCTAGGTGAACCCCGACACCGGTCATGGTCTCGGGGACAGGCCCCTTCTCAGATTCTGGTGGGCCCGCCTTCGAGGCTATGAGGAGCGCGCTGGCCAAGTCTCTAGTGAGTTCACCCGAATCTGCGACTCCTTCCCTAGAGACGGCGGCTAGAGCTTCTGGTGCCTCCTGTCTTCAGACAGCGCGGCTCCTAGGCCTGAGGATTCCTCCTTGTGTGGTCCCCTTTTTTCCGAGGCGCCTTCAGAGTTCGTGCCTGAGGAGCCCCCCAGGAAAAAATTGTGGAAGAGAAAGCACATAGACTCCCCGGATGAGTCTGTCACCTCGGACACCGACCTCGATGATGCGGAGGGGTCCCCCAAGTCGTCCTGTGACGATGTCTCGTTCTCCGACATCCTGGAGATCTTGAGACAGAGGGGCGACTGGCCATCCAAAACCCCTTCCGCGGAGGAGTCGGTCTTCCTCAAGGCCTTTGGAGCCTAACCCTCTGCCTCCTGGGTGTCTCCATCCTTCGATGAGTTACTGGACCTTATTTGTCGAAGGGTGTGGGAACACCCTGATTCTGTGGAGCCAGTTCCTTCTCGCCCCAACAAGTTTTTCTCCGCACCCCCTGGCAAGGAGTTTCTAACCAAGGGAGTTCCGGTTGATGCTATGGTGGTGACGTCTGCCACCCAGCAAGATGTGGCAGAGGCATCTACTTCTATCCATCCTCCTAACAAGGAGTCCAGGAGCATGGATAGGTACGGGAAGCATACCCTGACGTCAGCGGCCTTTACCCTGCGGTCGCTGAATTATTTGTCATTTTACGAGGCTCCAAAGGGATCTCATAAAGGAGTTGGGAGATACCATGTCAGGTAACATGCATGAGGCGTTGATGCAGTCTGTCAACGCCCAGCTGTCTACCCTTTCGTCCATTGTTAACTCGTCCATGAGGCTCATATCGTATGCAGCCGAAGGGGCGGGTAGGGCAGCGAGTTCAGGCATAGCTCTTAGGAGGCAAGCCTGGATGCGCTTGTGTCACTTTGCGGAGGCGTTCAAGTCTTCCTTCACAGACGCTCCATTCGATGGGTCCTCTCTCTTTGGACCCAAGGTGAAAGACGCACTCACTAGATGTGAGCAGGAGGGTAAGACTTTGTCTGCCGTTGGGGCCCGTTTTTCACTTCCCTCGAGACCTTACCCCAAGGCTCAGAGGGGGGAGGAAAGATGTGGTTCAGAAAGTCCCAAAAGTCTTTCCCTGCCCATCAGAGTGACCCGCCCCAGAGGCAGGGGGGGGGGGTTATTCTGGAAGACGTTGCCCCAGAGGCGGCAGAGGCCCCCACAACTCAGCAGACCGCGAATCCTTTTGTGGTTCCTCCGTCCAGCGTCCCTGAGGGACTGCCTGACTGTGCGTCTCCAGAGCCAGTCGGGGGTCGATTCTCGATGCATCCAAGGGCCTGGGGTTCCATCACTCAGGATCAGTGGGTGCTTCGTATCATCACCAGAGGTTACACCATTCCCTTTATCCATCCCCCTCCACCCTCAAGGAAAATCCCGGATGTGCCACCCAGTCAACGGGATCAAGCAGCCATAGAGGTCGCAAAGCTGCTCGGAAAGGGAGTCATCCAGCCAGTCCCCGCAGACCAGACCGGATTAGGAACTTACTCAAAGTTATTTTTTTTGCCGAAAAGAACAGGGGACTTGAGACCCATTCTGGACCTCAGCCACCTAAACCGCTTCGTAAAGAAGTCCAAGTTCCGGATGGTCACGTTGCAATCCATTTTCCCATTGCTGGAAAAAGGAGTATGGATGTGCTCCATTGATCTCAAGGATGCCTATTATCACATCAAGATAAACAGGGTGTCCAGGATACATTTACACTTCCGCCTAGGAGCCAGTCACTTCCAGTTCCGAGCCCTGCCCTTTGGTCTCACCACAGCCCCCAGGGTGTTTACCAAATTTCTGGCAGTGGTGACGGCTCACCTGAGACGTCTGGGATTCCAGGTGTTTCCGTATCTAGACGACTGGCTCCTCACCGCCCCCACCAGGCATCTTCTTATTCAAGTCGTGAGTGCTACCATCGAATTGGGACATCTCTTAGGAATTGCATTCAACTGGGAAAAGTCTGTATTGCTGCCATCACAGCCTGTTGCCTTTATAGGCGCAGAGCTAGACTCTGTCGAGATGCGAGCATTCCTTCCAACAGAGAGGATAAAGATACTACAGGACCAAGTCCTAGCCTTACTACCCAGAAGCAAAGCCCCAGCCAGGATGGTCCTTCAGCTTTTGGGGTCGATGGCAGCCGCCATTCTTCTGGTCCCTGTGGCAAGATTGCACATGCGAATTCTCCAATGGCTCCTGTTGACCCAGTGGTCGTACCAAGATCTGCCCTTGTCCTACCCGATTCTCATTACGGAAACCTGCCGGCGGGATCTTCGTTAGTGGCTCCTCTCCTCCAACCTGAACCAGGGGTGACTCTTCTGCCCCCCCTCCCCCATTGCCACAGTGACCATGGACACCTCCCAGATAGGGTGGGGGGGGCATTATCTGGACAGGACGGTTCAAGGCACGTGGCAGGATCACGAAACCCACTTACATATCTATGTTTTGGAGATGAGGGCAGTGCTTCTAGCGTTGCAGGCACTTCACAGCTCTCTTCCCAAGGGTACCACCACAATCTTCTCAGACAATATGGCGGTAGTATGGTACCTGAACAAGCAGGTAGGAACCAGGTCTTATCCTCTTTGCAGAGAAGCCATGAGAGTTTGGAACTGGGCGATCGCTTCCCAGAGATTTCTAGTGGCAACGCACATTCTGGGGAAGTCCAATGTGATAGCAGACAGGCTGAGCAGAGTTATTCTGATGCTTCAGGAGTGGTCCCTGAACGACCGAGTAGCAGCTCGGATCTTCTCCAAGTGGGGGTTTCCCTGTTGCGACCTTTTTGGCCAGCCCCTGGAAAGCGAAGTGCAGCAATTTCTTCTCCCTGATTCCCCCCCAGGGGGAGTCACCCAGGGACGCTCTGGTCCACAATTGGCCCTCCAGTCCCACTACTGCCAAAGGTGATTCAGAAGGCGATCTGCTTGGGAAGCAACATGATTTTGATCGCACCACACTGGCCCCGACAAGTTTGGTTTCCTTTCCTTCGGAAGTATGCAGTGAAGAATCCTTGGATTCTGGACCCAGTTCCGGACCTTCTGACTCTTCAGTCAGGTTAGGCCCATCCATCACTGCGAACTCTCAAGCTAACTGCTTGGCTGCTCCACTTCCGACCTTAGACAGCATATCCTCTCGCCTGAGGTGGTCCGGATTCTGTCTTCTTCTCACAGAGCTTCCACGAAGGAGATGTATTCTAATAAATGGAAAAGGTTTGTCTTTTGGGCCCAGCAGCACAACCTTGACCTTCTGACAGCCCCGGAGTCCGCAGTATTAGATTTTTTGGCAACTCTTTTTAGACCGGGTTCTGCTGTCTCCACACTTAAAGTCCAATTGGCAGCGATTTCTAATTATCATGTTGCCTTTGAGCCTTCACTCATGAGTCATAAGTTGTGTAAGGCTTTTCTTAAGGGAGCTTGGTTGCTTCACCCCCCCGGTGTCGCAACCAGTTTTGCCATGGGATTTAAATTTAGTTTTAGGAGCCTTGACGTCTCATCCCTTCGAGCCGGCGGCCACTTGTGAGCAAAAGTTCTTATCTTGGAAGACTGCCTTCTTGGTAGCTATTACTTCAGCCAGAAGAGTTTCGGAGCTTCAAGCCCTCTCTGTTAAGCCTCCTTATCTGATCTTTCACAAGGATAGAGTATCTCTAAGACTAAACCCGTCATTTCTTCCGAAGGTTTCTTGTGCTCTTTGTCTGCAGCAATCTATAGAGCTACCAGTTTTCTTTCCAAAATTTTCCAACAAGGCAGAATACAGACTTCATCAGTTGGATGTGCATAGACAACTGAGGTTTTACTTGGATAGGACACAGCAGCAGAGGAAATCAGACCAGTTGTTTGTGGCCTTTGCAGATAACAAGATTGGCAAAGCAGTAACTAAGACCACTATTGCTAGGTGGATTACGGAGTGTGTTTCATTTATTTATGCATCAACAGGAAGGGACCTTCCATTTCCAGTTAGAGCGCATTCTACTAGGGCTATGGCAACCTCAGTGGCCTTCCACGCCAGACTGTTGGTGGATGAGATATGTGCAGTGGCCACTTGGGCTTCTCCACATATTTTTATTTCTCATTACAAACTGGACGTGGCCTCTAGAGGTCGGGCGTCCTTTGGTTCCACAGTGTTCAGGAGTGTTTTCCAGTGAGCCTCCCAGGATCTAGGTGCTAGGGACGCTGTCCCATCTGTTTTGAATGTAGGCGAGATAGGATCACATTACATCTTTTAGTTATGTACTTACCATAAAGATAGATGTATGTGATCCATCTCGCCTACATTCTCACGTACCCGCCCTCCTTCCCCCTACCTGTTGGATCTGGAGGAAACACCATTGTACAGTCGGAGAGGCTCATGTGAGTGAGTTGTTGTGGGGCAAACAAGATCTGGGGGTTTGGGCGTGGTGCATCCTGGGATAAGGGAGTTGGCCCAGCCAATGAGAGACTTTGTGCTAGTGTATCGGCCGAGTCGGAGCCGATTCTCGGCTCTGAGCCCATCTGTTATGAATGTAGGCGAGATGGATCACATACATCTATCGTTATAGTAAGTACATAACTATAAGTTCACCCCCCTTTAGTCGAAGCATTTTATAAATTGTGTCAAGATGATGTTTATGAGCACTTTTCAAGTAAAAGAAATAATGGTTTTAATAATCTGAGTAGAGCAGAATTTTCTGCCTTAATAGAGTTAATATCATCTGATACACTGTGTTTCAGGCCAGCTGATAAGGGAGGAGGAATAGTGGTTTTTGACAGTGTCTATTACACTGATGTTATATTGAATATGCTTAGTGATACTGTCACTTACTTGCCACTTACTGAACTACAAGCAAAAAGGCTAATAGTAGAAGTGCAACAATGTATTGAAGACTTGTTAATGGAGGGCACTATAAACAGTTCTATGAATACTTCTTAGTAGAGCATCCCATGGTACCATATATCCATGGACTTCCAAAGCTGCATAAGAACCCCACTAATCCACCCATGTGACCCATTGTATCTGGCAGAGGGTGGGCCACAGAGACACTCTCCACATATGTGGAGAAACAACTTTGTCCTGTACTTGATAAAGTTGAACATGTTTTAAAGGACACTAGACAATTTTTGCAGAAGTTAAAGGGATTTACTAATGATGTGTTACTAGTCACTGTGGATGTGACGTCACTTTTTACATGTACCCCTAATGATACAGGGGTAGACTTTGTCGACATTTCTTGACACAGAATAGTACATATAACACGAATAAGGTTCATCTGATTTGCTCCCTTTTAGAGATTATATTGGAACATAACTTGTTTATGTTTGAAGGCTCCTTTTATTTACAATGAATAGGTGTAGCTATGGGCACGGTTTGTGCCAATAGCTACGCCAACATGGTCATGACTCAGTGGGAGTCTGATTTCGTTTTCAATGAAAATAGTATTTTTTCTAGGTTCATCCTCTATTATGGTCGTTTTGTGAACAATGTATTTTTTGTTTGGGAGAATGATTATTCTTCCTTATGTGAGTTTGTTGAATATCTTAATAGCAGCACCAGCTTTTTGAAATTTACATTTAGCTCATCTAATGAGAAGATTTCCTTTTTGGATGTACAAATTATTATAGCCCCTGATGGCATTGAAACACAGATTTATACTAAATCTTGTAAGACCAACAACATTTTACATGCCAAGAGTATGCATCAGAAATCTGTAAAGAGGAGTGTGCTAAAAGGGCAATTTTATAGATCTGCCCGGCTGCATACAAAGGACAGTTGTATGTATGAATCTTTTGAAGAAATTTCTAATATTTTAAAGAAAAAAGCTATCCACAGGATGATATATCTGAGGCACAAGATGAGGTTGTCTCATTTAGGGACACTCAATCAAAACCCTACCTGAATTCAGAAGTGGGCCCTGTCAACAATAAGACTGGGAACTTGTTAGGTAAGGCAAGAATGTGCCTCACCTTCTCCAATGATTCTTCTGCTATATGCAATATTATTAAAAAACACTGTAAAATAATACGATCAGATGCTAAATGTAAGGAGACTTTGGGTGAAGTGCCACAATTTACCTTTAAAAATCAGAAATGTCTAAAGAGACCGCTCTGTTATAAATCCAACAGAGTTGTTAATAATGGGAATGAACATTTAGGGAATGCTATTTCAGGGACCTTTCCTTGTCATAAATGTACTATGTGTTCTTATGTAAGTAATGGTGATATGTATGTACTGCCTGTAACTGGACATGTCTATGAGCTTAAGGCATATGCTAACTGTAATACAATGAATGTTGTGTATTTAGCTTCCTGTGAGCTCTGCAGAATGTTTTATGTGGGCAAGACTAATAGGTGTTTGAGAGATCGGATATGTGAGCATCTGTACAGTATCCAGAGAAATGATAGTAAAAATGCCCTTGCAAAACATGTTACCCAGATGGGAAATAATCATTATTTTAAATTTTCAGTATTAGAGATTTGTCAGCTTAATGTTAGAGGAGGTGATATAACAACTAGGACTGAATGTTAAGAGGTGAAATGGATGTTACTTTTACAAGCTACAGGGACTAAGGGGTTAAATGAGTTAATTCCCCTTGAACCTATTTTAAAGTCACGTGATCTGCAGCACTAATTGCTTGTATTATTTAAATTGTAACTGCTATTACTGTGTAGATCTGAAGAAGTACTCTGTTATGTACGAAAGCGATAATCTTTTATTTTATTTTATGTATTGAATCGGTGCATTTTATTGGATTTATTAAATTTTCTTGCACCACTGCAGTTTGGTTTACTTTGATACAAAATATTTTTTCCTGCAACCAGACTTTGCTTCTTTACCTTGTTTTACTTTGTCAAAACTTCTGATGAAGTCCATGTAATTTAGATGAAAGCGCTCATTGTTGTGGAATAAAAGAATCATGGTTTAATTTCTGCCGTATTCCTTGACTGGTTAAGTTATCTTGTTTATTCTTATATCCATCCTGTCTGAGTTAAGGTAAGAAGTGTAAGTGCAGTAGGAACCATCTGAGCTCAGCCTTGGAGTCCCCTGCTCCAGATAATTACAGATGTTGATTTTCCATAATTTCCCAAAGGCAATCCAAAGTTTGGGTAAGTTGTAGAAATGATGAGGTAGAGGGCGGATGGTGGCCGGCAAACTTCATGCTCTCTAATGAGAGGATCGTACTTGGGAGCCTTTTAGATCTGCTATCCATCCTTCTGGGTTGTTCTCTGTGAGCAAGATGATATGTACTTTATTGGAAAAAAATGACATTATGGTGCCTTTTCTAGTGAGACCAGACCAAATCATCTGGTTTCATAAGGCTTGGACATTCTTGGCGACACCCCCAAGCCAGACTCTTTTGTTGTTGCAGCTGCCTTAAAAAGAAGATACACCTACTCTGCAAATTCCTGCTGTGTGTCCTCTCGGTAGAGATTCCAGAGTGTTGGACAGGTTTAGGAAGTGTGTTTACACATCATACACTTTAACATTGAGGCTTATAAACTCTCTTACCCATGTTCCACTTTCAGTAAGAGTTAGCCAATTAGGTGTCCTATTTGCTGGATAAGTTGTCTAACATACAGTTCAAGACTAACTAATAGCTGTAGATGGCAACTGTGTCCTCTATTTCAGACCTTACTATATGATACAGCAAGGACAGGAGGCACTGGCATAGATCTTTGCTGTCTTACTTGAAAACACCTGTCAGATTTTTGCAGATGGTCCTAAGGCATCCTTTGGATCCACCCTGATGACAAAGTAGGGGATATGGAGAAATAGAGCGAGACCTTCACAGCTGTTGGTGTTATGAACCTTTAGTGCACATTTTCAAGGATGCAGGTGTCCACATTAGTTGTGGTGCTGACATGGCCAACAGCAGCAAGGTAATCAAGAATCTGGGAAAAAAACAGTAAGGCAATGAAAGCTTCCACAGTGGGCACTGCTACAGAGACCAGAACAACTGTCATCAGTAGGGATTCCATGGATCGCTTTGGAGGCAACATTCTAATCCCTGGGTTCTTCCCAATTTGGAGGTATTTTGGAGTCTTCCCTTCCTCACACACTATCTCTCTTTCTCTCCCTCCATTTGGATATTTGGTTAGCATGATACCCCCATCTACCCCTAAATATGCTGAATGTCTTCAGTTTTGCCTTATCTTTTTGCCCTGTCCCTTGTAAAATGTAGATTGTCCTGTAACTCATTGAGGGTTACAGTTGGTCAGTAATTCCAAGCATTAGAGTTTCATACTTTGTATTGTTAGAAAATACATACTGATGTCAAATTTGTTCTGCTAAATGTGATTTGGAGTAATATTTATACTGAATTTGTGTCTTTGTCCCTTCATTATTTTTAGCTTTGTCCCTAATCCTTGAATAAAGAAGGTGAAAGTTGTGCTGGCTATCATAAGTGACAGGTAGATTCAGACAGTAGTATCCAGAGGATACACAGTTCACTTTTTCATTCTGTCCCCACTTAATTCTGTCATTGCCAGATATCCCATTCCATCAAAAGAATCCAGCAAGAATGAATATCTTAAACTTTATCAGCAAAAAGGCCATCCAGGAGGTCCCTCCTGGTCATAAGGGTTGTGGTATTTACACCACATTTTTAGTTTCAAAAAATTTGAACCAGCCTGAAGACTATTTCAGATCTAAGTGCCTAAATTAGTTTGTTTTCAAACATTTCAGCAGTACACTTTTTTTTTGTCTACAAGAAGTAGACTGCACGCGCTGTTTGGATTTTTGATGCATGTCTGCACTTTTAGATCAGCAAAGGTTCCAGGGGGTTTTCACACTTCCAGGTAGTAGCCACTCATTATCAGATCTGAAACCTTTCATTTGGTTTCACCTCAGTCTCAGTGAATTTACCAAATGTATGCCCGTAGTTGCAGCAAACCAGATTCTGCAAGGCATAAAGATTTTCTAATACCTGGACGACTAACTTCTAGCTGCACCAACTTTAGATGGACTAATTGCAGTGTGGGAATGCCTGCTGACTTTTTTTCCAGTCATTGGGGTAACAGTGAACACTGCAACATCCTAGTTGGACTGATCACCGATATTTAATCTTCCTAGGATGCATTTTAGATGCAGTGTCCTGCAAGACATGTCTTCCTTCAGACAGGAGTCTTACTCTGCAAACTTTTGTATCTCAGGTTCTTCCTGTTCATTCAGTTGAAGCTGCTTTCAGTCTCCACACAGGCTTAACAGCAGCTACAATTTATATTTCCTTTCATGCAGTCTTCCATGTGAGAATCCCCTGGTAGACTTTGAAATTGCAGTGGTCTCTTCAGTGCTTTCTGGCTTGTCACATAACAATTTCCAGTCGTACTAACCATGCAGGCATTTAGGACTATTACGTCTGGCAATTGCCACAGAGGGTTGTGAGCTGTAGTTCTTGTGGTACAGGGTTGTGATTCCTGTAGTCCTCCTATGCCTACTGTGTGACCTTGTCAAGTTGCTTAGCTAAACAGTGCTTGCTGTGGTAACTGTGAATTTAGTGTAGGTTCCTCTAAAGTCTCCTGGACTGCAAGTCTAATAACTACCTATGATCCTATTAACATAATAAATTCATAAGTACTCTGAACTAAATTTCACTGTATTGGGAATAGAAAAAAGTGCCTGAAACAAAATGCTGCAATTGTTTTTCCTGTGACTGTTTTGCTAGCCACCAGTAGCATTAAACTTAGTAAGACTTTGCAATGTCTAGGCAGTTCATATCCTATACCGCATCTCAGAAGAATAAGTTCTTGAGTAACTACCATTTGTTCCAAAATACTACTTTGCAGAGAATTTTAAAAGCCCTGTAAATCATTACATGCCCCCAATCCGTCCATCACAGTGACATCATTTACTATCAAAGCAATGAAAAATTATCTGAAATTACTTGGGAGCACAAAAATACCTATGCAAAATTGAAAACATGTTTTTGTTAGTATAATGAGCTGTCAGATTTTTTAAATTCCATACAGAACACTCTGTCAGAAATATTGGGGAAGCAAATGTCTGTAACTAAGCTAATAATCCCTTAGAGCAAGGGCATAGGATCTGAATTGATGAGACATAGTAAAGCTATATTAAGATTAATTCTGTTGACTGCCAAAAAGTAGTTACTTGTAAATTTAAAATAAAAAAACTAAACCAATTGTATCTGAAGTACTGTTGCAAAAGAGAGAAGATAATTGGAAATTGGATCATTAGAAAAGGGAATGAACAAATTATCTATAAATAAATGGCATTTGTGGGGACAGTATGAGCAAAATAGTGTTCAGGAGGAGGAGTGAGGTTTAAAGGAAGACACCAACTGGACTGTTTATTTAATATTGTACTTTAACACAGTTGTAAAGTAATAAAACCTATAGGGTATGTAAATGAAAAAAATGTTAATACTGTTTGTTTTCTTTTTTGTTAATGTAAGAGTGCCTTTGTCTTAAATGTTGATTTAGTAATTGTGTTTAAAAATGCAATTACAAACACTTCCATGTAAGAATCTTAAACCTTCTCAAATTTGTTGCAGACTTGGAGTGTTACAAATTTCTTCCCATTGCTGCTTAGTACTTTGTCATTCTGTTATTTTTTTTCAGTATTTTCTAACCTCCTGTGATTGATTCTTAAACTTATCACGCAATATTTATATGCCCCACTGATTATCTCTTTTATAGCGGTATCTAGGGTTACCACCTGTCCCACTTTGCGAGGGACAGTCCCTCTTTGGGCAGTTGTGTCCTGCAAAAAAAATTAAAAAAATGGCAAATGTCCTGAGATTTTAGGACAAAATTATTTCCTATATTTTATGTAACAGTTGCATAAAAAAGTTATTCTAAATATGACACACTTAAATGTTATAAGAAACAGAATAAGCAACTAAAATGCTACAAGAATAAGCTTTTATTTAGGCAAAAAAGTGAGGTTTTGTCCTTGGTACTGGACATGGGTATGTTTCGCCCTGCAAAATCTGACATTTGTACCAAAAATGTCCCACTTTGGGCATTTGAAAAGGTGGCAACCCTAGCGGTATCTTCATTTCTAGATTCAACTGAAACATCTATCAAATATGTTTTAGCATTCTCCTACCCCCCCCTTTTTTTTTTTGCTTTTACTCTGTTATTTATTCCTGCTAGAGAAAACAAACTTTTAGCTGCAGTCCAGTCTCATGTTTAACATTACCATATGCTTACCCCCCACCAAGTTATTTGCAACTAGTACCTTGGTTCCTTTGTTAATTTCGCAAGTGAATTCTAGACACCTCTGACCTTTCCTTTATACTCTTACTTATAGACATCCCTATTGATAAAATGTCATTTCTCCATTCCCATGTTCGCTTAGTTAGAATTTCTTTCTGCTACTTTATGAATATAATATTTAGTATGGTGGGTGTTCTCATTATGGACTTGCATTCCAAATCCTAGTCTGTCTTTATCTCTTGCCCCCCCCCCCATTTCATTATCATCTGTTTCCACTTTTTTTTTTTTTTAACAAGTAACATCTTTATTAAATTATCATGTATGACATAGGCTATCTTACATTTATATAAATGAAAATAAACCATACTGACATAATCTCATTTGCAAACATTATACAATACAAACCATGCCTACACAACTGTAGCTGCAAACATTTTACATCACTTATAATATATCTAGTCATTGTCTGTCAACCATTACAGAGCTCATTCAATTCCTGCCTTTTTTTAAATCTCATTCATCCTCTGCATGTATTGATCCCACACTTCCCATTTTTGCCTATGTAATTTGCTCCTACCCTTTTCTAAAGATCCCAATTCCAGTTGTTTTATCTCTGTTACTAACTTCACTGCGTCTAGTAAAGTGGATTTAGACTTTGATTTCCATTTTCTAGTAATGGCTTTTTGGCACCCATCAAAATTAGACTCAGCAAGGCCTTACTATGCCTAGGCAATTTGAATCGTATATCATAGCTCAAAAAAAAAATAATTTCCTTAGTGACAGCAATTTGCTCACCCAGCATCTCCAACAAAGCAGTGTGCAGGGAATCTTTAAAGTCTGACAACTCATTACACACTCAGAAAATACATGCCCAGGTTCCTTTTTCTTCCTCATCACACCTCCAACATTTGCTGTCTACCTAAGGAAAAATTCTTTGGAGTCTACTTGGGGTATAAAGTACCTATGTAAACACTTCTAAGCAAATATCCTAAATCTTCTAGACTTTGTTGCATATTTGGGAGACATACATATATTCCCCCCATCATTTCTTTGTGAATTGCTTATCTAATCTCTCATGCCAATCCTTTTTAACCTCCTCTGATTGATTCTTATAGATCTGATGTTGTCCATTTCATTTCATTAACCTGTAGGTTACAGTTCCGATGCTCGTAACAGACGGCAACTTTCTTCCAGCTTGAGACTCCTGACTTGAGCTCCTTCTCCCTACCTATGAAGCCCCGCTCCCCCAGCATACCCCAGATCTTGTTTGCCATGCTTCAAGTTTGCATCATGTTCCTCGTTCTTGAGCTTCTCCGTCTTCAGGTAAATTGTAAGTCCTTTTTCTTGTTCTCCCTACCCTTTTTCTATTTACGTATCTAACTCTCTGATACTTTATTTCTAGGTTTTTTTCTTTTCTATCCGTCAAATCTGTGTATATATATATATATATATATATATATATATATATATATATATATATAAATATAAATTCATATTTGTGACCATGGATGTCACATCATTGTTCACTTGTATTCCCAATCAAGAGGGTCTAAGTTATCTAGAAGAATTTTTACATAAATGTTCAGGTTTAACTAGGAATAACATTGAGTGCATAGAATCACTGATGGAAATTGTCCTTGACAATAATGTCTTTTTATATGGTGATAAATGTTATAGACAAGTGAAGGGGGTCGCCATGGGCACTAGCTGTGCTAACAGCTATGCCAATATTGTCATGGCGACCTTCGAGGATCGGTTCATAGTATCCGGCCAGCATATAGCATTCTATAAAAGGTTTGTGGATGACCTCTTCCTTATCTGGAAGGGGTCAATAATTGAATTGGAGGAATTCCATCGATGGCTTAACTCCTGTAACAGTTTTTTGAAGTTTACTCTTAAATACTCTGTAGAGAGTATTGATTTTTTGGATGTCAATGTGTATAGGAATGGGCACCATATTGACACTAGAATACATCGTAAGCCATGCTATAGGCCAGCTTACCTCCATCGTGATAGTATGCATAATCCCTCTATTTTCAAGAACATAATAAAAGGACAGGCGATGAGAGTTTCACGCCTATCCACTAATGAGGAGTACTATAGGAAGGATTTAGACACACTACGTGATAGTCTTACAAGTAGGGGCTATACTTCATCAGAGATTAGTAGAGTCTATAGGGAGATGGATGACCTTAGATGTACAAGGGCAAAACCTTATTTATCTGATCCAGTACGGATTAATGTTACTCAGAATCAATTATCAAGTTTTCGACCTGTTAGTATAGTGATCCCATTTGGTGGCAAATTAACTTTTGTACATGAGGCGATAAGTAATAACTGGAACATTTTAAAAGCGGATAAAAAAATAGCAGGCTTAGTCGGGGAATTTCCATCATTTACCTATAGTAATCTGTTAAATCTTAAACGACATCTATGTGGGGCCACTACCATGCCGGTTCGATTTCGAACAGGATTCGAAAGAACCAGTAAATGTGGTCACTGTCCGCAGTGTGTCTTCATTGATCAGTCACACTATTTTAAGCACCCAGACACGGGACATCTGTGGACGATCAATTATGATAGTAGTTGTGTAACTAGGAATGTCATATACATAGCCCATTGTGTGACATGTTTTTCCTTTTATGTAGGAAAAACGAATCGATCACTTAGGGAACGGATACGTGACCATGTGTACTGCCTGAATAGGCAGGAAGAATGCAGCGCACTAGCTAAACACACGTTGAGTAAAGGACCCTCACATTCTTTTTTGTTTCAAGTGATACAAGTGCTTGACATCAGTCCAAGGGGTGGTAATTTGTATAATCTCACAGAGCAAGCAGAACTTGGTTGGATATGTAGGCTCGCTGCTCATAGAAACAGCGGGCTGAATGAGGTTCTGTCCATTAAATCACATCTTAAAGGCAGAACCCTGAAATAGGTGTTTCACTTTAGTATTTCCATCAACTAAAGTAGATTTCCTACCCAGTTGTTATATTTATATTAGTACACACGTTTCCAGTTCTTATAACATTTTTATGTAAGTATCGCATATAATATATATTGGATTTAGGCACATTTTTAGAGAGTTACAGGAATGTTTGTTTTTCATATGTATGACTCTCTTACTTTATTTTTGTTCAAATAGAGTTTATGTGTCATGTCTTGCCCAATATATAGTATTGTTATGTGTTTTATAGCTATCATGGGAGTTTAAATCATTTATTATTATATACACATTTTTATACATATATATTTTTATATTTTATGTATTATATTTAATAGTTTTTGCACAGTGAACATGTGCGTTTAAAAGTTTTTATTTAAAGTAGATTCATTTGGGTTACTATGTTTTATTATAAACTTTAGGTGTTTTCATAGTCTAATTGTAAACGCCTATATGCTACATGCACGTTTGTGCTTGCGTAGCTTGAAGAGATCTAAATTATGATGATAACGCCTACATTGGCGCTGATTGGTTATTAACTATTTTAAATGCAAACTTGTTAGTTTGACTTCTGTTTGTCTGATGAAGCGGCGTCTATTAGCCGCGAAAGCGCTCATTAATAAATTTGTTTCTTTTTAAGCACTGGAATTTTTTCTTCCTCGTGTATGTGAGATAATAGCACTTGGATTTTTACTGCACTTGGCTTTTTGAACCGAAAGGTTGTTCTATGGAGGAATAGTCAACAGAGTGTATTACGTGACTTTGGGAAATTGTAAGTGCTTATAACCTACAACATTGCTTTTTGGCGTTCTTTGGCGCCATGATTAAGTGTGTCTCTGCTGCCGTTACACTTTGAGGCATCAGCCTGGATATCTTGATTTTCTGTTCTCCATTGAAGCCTTTGTTACATTAGCGACTGTTACAAGTTTTAAAGTTTGGTTGGACTTTACTCTTGGCTGCTAAAGGGTTCGTTGGTTTCCTGTATATTTTCGAGGGTATTTGGAGGTTTCAATATATATATATATATATATATATATATATATATAAAGTTTCTCTTTCTCTTCCTTCCCTTGCCCTTATGTCTGACCAGGTTTTAAAAAGTGCACTTCCTGTGGGGAGAAGATTCCACTACCTGATGCCCACAGGGAGTGCGTGTACTGCTTGTGGCCTAACCATTTGGACCCCCCTTGCGATATTTGTAGAGCTTTGCATCCTCTGGCGGACAGGAGAAGTAAACTAGTTTTAAAAGATTTGCTCCCTTCTTCCTCCACCTCAGGGATGCCTTCTAAGTCAGAGGCTCCCCCTCCTAAAAAGCCCAGGGAGTCCAGGAGACTTTCTCCCATGTGATTCTTCAGACCTCCATCCACCACTAATTCTGGGTCTTCCTCAAGTCTGACCTCCAAGGATGTTGGCAAGCTCATGAGGCGATTTCTTGAGACACAGATCCAGATGGGGCTTGTGTCCACTTCATCTACATCTGGATCCATGATGGTTTCCCCATTCCAGCCGGTAACTCCTTCTCCGATCCATCCGTTGGTTTCGGAGTCTTTGGTTCCATTGGTTCCTGGTGCTGGGGTGTAGGAGCTGATAGAGATCTCCTCTTTGCCTCCAACTTTCTCATCGAACTGCTCTGCTTCATTGGCTTCAATTCCGAGCGTGTTTCAGAGCCATAGCGTCAAGGTCTGTTCCTGAGGGTTGGCCTCCACTCCGAAGCTTTCTGAGCTGTCTCTTCTCCTCTGAGCCTCGACCTTCAACACCTTGGCTCCAACCAATTCCCTCCCTCCTCTGAGCAGGAGGCTCAAACTCTCTGGGAGGTGTCTGCTCCTGTGGGATGGCTCCAGGTGATTTGTAGTCCTTCTGCTTTCAAGGTCATGGAGAGGGTTCTCTCCATTCCTAGGAGACCCTCGGCACTTACCTTAACGGAACCTTCCCCTCCTTATACTGGACTTGCGTCTGAGTTCTCTGAGCTGCTGCGTGGACAACTGGTCCTAGAAAGCCTCCACACCCATCCTTTGGTAGATCCCCAAGCTTCTTCCGACACCTCCCTGGAGAGACACCCCCCCCCAGCCGAGGAGGTCCCTCAGGCGAGATAGTGTAAAAGGAGGCACACTGATTCCCCTGTGGAATCACTCACTATGGATACTAATTTTGAGGAAGGTGAACGGTCTCCCAAATCACCACCTGACAAGGTTTCCTTTGGAGACCTTCTTGAAATCCTTCGCCAAAGTGGTGGTTGGTCTGCCCAAAACCCTTCCTTGGAGGAATCTGTACTATGGGAGGCTTTCGGGTCTGACCCATCTACTACCTGGGTGTCCCCGGCTGGCCTGCTCATCCAGCTGGTGTCAGTGAGGGCTTGGAAGGAACCAGGTACAGTGGAAGCTATCCCTAAACTTGCTGTCAAGATTTTGAGTGCCCCAGTTGATAAATCTTTCTGGACCAAAGGAATCCCCTTTGATGCCAGGAAAACTCCGTTGTCCATCCCCCAAATAGAGAATCCTGGGCATTGGACAGATTTGGCAAGAGTCATCTACCTTTGCGCTTAGGCTTTGAACTGTTTGTCACATTTTACCAGGCTACAAAGGGACTTAGTCAAGGAACTTTCTAGCTCGGTCCCAGGGTCCAAGTCTACTGAGGAACAGGAGTTCTCTTCCTCCAAGCTGGCCACCCTACACTCCTTAGCCAATGGATCCATGAGACTAATCTTTCACACTGCGGATGGTACCTCAAGGGCGACAGGTTCCGGCATTGCCATACGGCGCCTTGCCTGAACGGGGCTGTGCGATTTTGTGGAGCCTTTCAAGTAGTCCTTTATTAATGCCCCCTTTGATGGCTTCACCTTGTTTGGGCCGATAGTATGTGACACTTTATCCTAGAGGGAGAAGGATGGTAAGACTCTGCCATCAGAATCCATTTTTCTACTCCACAATGGACCTTCTCCAGGAACCAGTATGGAAGTAAGAAGACATGGTTTCGGAAGTCGCAGAGTCCTTTCCAGGGCACTCAAGGAGACCCCCCCCCCCGAGGTAGAGGGGGGATATAGTCAGAATAGGAGATCCCATCCATGCAGCCGATGGAGTCTGCAAAATCAGGGGTCACAGGAAGCCTTCCAGGACAAGTCTTTCCAGTGATCCTAAACTGCTGACCGACTGCTCTCTTCTGGAAACAGTCAGGGGATGTTTCTCCTTGCACCCAGAAGACTGAGAGGCCATCATAAATGACACAAGGGTGCTAAGGATCATATCCACAGGATACTTCATTCCCTTTTCTGAAACTCCCAAATGAAAACTTCAACTGCCCGATGTTCCACCCAATCAGGAGGAGGACATGGCCCAGGAAATAAAAACATTACTACAAAAAAAGGCATCCAAGAGGCCTTCCCCATCAAACTGGATCGGATATTTATTCCAGATTCTGTTTAGTACCCAAGAAAATGGGACTTGTGACCTATCTTGGATCTGACCTCTATGAACAAATCTGTGAAACACATGAAATTCAGAATGGTCACAATTCAATCCATCTTACCTCTCCTGAAGATGGGCAATTGGATGTGCTCTGTAGATCTCGAGGATGCGTACTGCCATATCAAAATGGACAGGTGCTCCAGGTGTTGTCTGCATTTTAGGGTGGGAGCCAGTCACTACTAGTTCAGGATGCTTCCATTTGGTCTCACCACAGCCCCCAGGGTGTTCACCAAATGTCTATCATTAGTTGCGGCTCACCTCCAAATACAAGGTTATCTGATATTTCCATATCTGGACAACTGGCTCCTGACTGCTCTAACCAGACATCTTCTCCTTCAGGCCAGGTATTATTTTCTCAAGTTGGCCCCAACACTGGGAATAACAGTCAACATACAGAAGTCATAGCTGAACTTGGTACAAGCCATAGGTTTCAGAGGGGTCTGCCTGGACACAAGGACATCCTATGTTTATCTCACGATGTACAGTGTAACAAACTTGAAATTTCATATCAGTGAGATTTTGATCATTCAAAAACCCTCAATCTCTCTAGTTCTCAGGGCATTAGGCTCAATGGAGTTAACTATAACCCTTCTGCCCACGGCACATTTTCATATGTGGATATTACAATGGACCTTAGAGGTTCAATCGTCACTTCTCAGAAATCTTTTGAATCTTCCCATTAGTCTGTCTGATGTGTGCAAGGAGTCTCTGCTTTGGTGGCTTCACTCAACAGAAGTTACTCAAGGACACCTATTCATTCTCCCTTCCCCAAATGCCACATTAACCACAGACGCCACCCACTTTGGGTGGGTGGGGCATTGTCTGGGCTGGACAGTCCAAGGAACGTGGAAGCCCCAGGAGGCCAAGTTGCATATCAGTGTACTTAAGATGAGAGTGGTGCTTCTAGCATTGCAAGAACTAGACGGCTTTCTACCTTGGGGGACTATTGCAATCCAAATGGACAATATGTCAGTGTTTTGGTACATCATCAAACAGGGAGAGACCAGGTCTTATCCTCTATGTCAAGATGCAGTGAGAGTGTGGCTGTGGGTATTTTCTACCAACCACTTTCTGATAGCAATGCACATTCTGGGGAGGCCAACATTTTAGCTGACAGGCTCAGCCAAGTGTTACTGATGCCTCTTGAGTGGTCCCTGGATCAGTCAATGGCAGACGCAATCTGCCAGAAATGGGGTCATCCTTGCTGCAGTCTCTTTGCTTCTCCCTTCAACACCAAATGCACCAGGTATTTTGCCTTGATCCCTCCTCATGGACAGTCCCCCAGGGGCACTCTTGTCCATGCTTGGCCCTCTGGTCTGCAATATGTCTTTCCTCCTCTACCTTGTTCCCCAAGTTCCTACAGAAAGCTCTCAGTTTGCAAAGCAAAGTAATCCTAATTGGCCCTTTTTGACCTCAACAAACCCGGTTCATCTTCCTTTGGTGTCACCTGCTTTGCCCCCCAAAGACATTGGATCCGAGTCCAGATTTGTTCTCTCATTCATCAGGGATTTCACATCCAGGCATTCAGGGCCTGAAATTAACCGCATGGTTTCTCAACTTCTGATGATGGCAGGATTTCCCAGGCTGTCTTCCCCGTTCGCAAAATTTTTATTTCATGTCATAGGTTTTCCACGTGCAAAATTTACAAAAGGAAATGGAAGAGATTTTCCTTTTGGGCTGAACAAAAACAGATCCCTTTACTGCCCCATTTTCAGTAGTGCTAGACTTTTTGGCTTCCCTTTTCAAGGATGGTGCTAGTTACTCAACTGTCAAAGTTCAATGGACTGCTATACCCATTTTTCACATGGGTTTTGATTCCTTTATCTCTTGCCTCTTCTAAACTGTGTAAAGCTTTTTTCAGGGGTACCTTCCTGCTCTGACCACCGGTGAAAGATCCTACTCCCCCGTGGGATTTAACTATGATTCTGCAAGCTTTGGTCCATCCACCTTTTGAATTTTCAGCTATGGTAGATTTGAAATTTATTTCCTGGAAGACTTTGTTTTTAGTAGCCATTACTTCGGCCGGAAGAGTGTCTGAACACCAAACCCCTGTCGGCAAAATTTCCATATTTGATTTTCCACAAAGACATAGTGACCCTGAGTACTAATCCTTCTCTTTTACCCAAGGTGAGTTAACATTAATCAGTCCATTAATCTTCCAGTCTTTTTTCCCGATTATCAAAATAAGGGGGGATACACTTTTCATTTGCTTTGATGTATATAGACCTCTTCACTTTTATATACGTAGAACCAAGCCCTTCAGGAAGTCTGAGCAATTTTGTCTCCTTTTTGAACTCAGAGAGGTAGAGAAGTTACCAAAGTTATGCTAGCAGGATGGTTGAAAGACTGTATTACCTTCATTTTCTGTTTCAAAGGTATTCCTTCACCAAGAAGAATAAAGGCTCATTCTTCAAGGTCTATGGCTACTTTTCATCCTTTTTGGTCTAGAGTTTCAGTTGAAGACAGTTGTGCTGCTACTACTTGGTCAAATCTCCATACGTTCATTACGCATTATAAATTGGACACCATATCCAGGAGTAGAAGTGCCTTTGGTTTTGCTGGCCTCTGGAATAGCCTTCCTTGGTGGCCACTCTGGGTTATAGTAGCTGGGAACTCTGTCCTACAGGTTACTAAAATGAAGATGGACAACACAGATGGAACATTTTTGTAATAACATAACTTCTTTTTATCATGCAATATTTATATGCTCTACTAATTATTCCTTTCTTAATGCCAACATCTGATGTTGTTAATCTTCTTTCCATTCATCAACTGGTGGGTTTGGTTCTGAGCCCTTGGAACTGAGTCGGCCCAATACCAAGCTTGCGCCAGCCAAAAACTCTCTACCTAAGCTTCTACCCATAGTGCTCTTCTCCCTGTTACCTCAGATCTTGTTTGACGCATAACCGTAAAGCTGTGTTTCAGCCGAGCTCTCAGCTAAGTGCAAACTTTTGATATCTTTGGGATATTATGTATTTTTTTCCTTTCTCTGGTTGTTGTTATTATTATTTCTATAACTTTACAGCTATATTTAGACCTTTCACTCCTGTTTCTACCCATTTGATAACCCTTTTAAGTACTATTGGTTATACTGCCTTTTCTCCCAATCCTTGTGATATTTCTTTAACACCATCATTGGTATTTCTTCTGTTTTTCCCTTTTAGTTAACTAGTGGTGTGTTTTTTTAATATATTTCATAGATATAGAGTGTATTTAGATATTTTAGACTTGGATATAGTAGAGTTTGAATTTTGCTTTAGTCTTCTATCTAGATTGTTCTGTGTGTTTTTCATGATGTCTGATAAAAAGGGCACATCGGGGTTTAAACACTGTACTTTATGTAAGAGTAAACTACCTAATAGTAATTCCCATGATGATTGTTTATTGTTTGGGGGTGCCTCATCTTTCGGTGCAACCCCCCCTGTGTGATGTGTCAAAGTTTCAGTCAGTGCACTTTGAATGAGCGCAAAAACAAGTTGATTCTGAAGGGCCTACTTAAGTCACCCTTTTCAGAGGCCCTTTCTGCGAAGGAGGTCTCATCCCCTCCAATCAAGGATAAGAAAAGGTCTCACTCAGTTCCCTCTTCATCATCGGGTGACCAGGGCAAGTCTGTAAAGCCTAAAGTGCCTAAGCTATCTTTGGAGCATAAGTCTGCCTCTTCAACACCGACCCCTTCCTCTCAAGCTACAGCTGTTCCTATGTCGGCACCAGCTTCGGCACCACTACTGTCTCCGGCACTGACTATCGATCTTACAATGACTACTACAACTTCGGCACAGAGTGCCGCTTCAGCACAGTGCACTCCTTCGATGCCTATCTCTGCAATTATGACTGAACCTTCCGTGTTGGCTCTGAGTGCCCCTTCAGCACTGAGCCCTTTGACAGCCCCAGTAACTACGATTTTGACCCCACTGCTTTCAGTCTCCAAACTTGAGACATCGGTGCCCATAGATTCCACACCACGGACCCGATACCCTCCAACTACAGACCCATTTCTAGGGAAGGTGTACAGTCCATTCCTAGAATGACCCGAGTCCCCGTTGGGAGTATCCACTAGATCCACCAGGAGCCTTTCCAAACTTGATGTGGTGTCTTGTGGACCAGCTGTTGACAGCCAGGAAATACCCACCCCTTCTAGGTCCCATCCTCCTGCAAAACTTGGGTTGACTTCTCCACGGACTCCATGCTGCTCTCCTCCTCCTTTAACCATACCAGTTCCAAAGCCATCTGCTCCAATGTCCTTTTTGGAACCTTCCATCTCTGTGCCTGTAGTGGACCTCACTGGGGCTCCGGGACTGTCCCTTTGGCTTTCGGTCCCCGCTGAACTGGGCCTTCTTCAACCCCGTGATTGGGCTGCAGGCTCTTCGTTTGTGGCATGGTTCCTAGTGTTTCTATGGTTCCGTCCTCTGTGCCGGGAGTCCTGTTTGCACCAATCCTACTTTGAGGCTCCATCCTCAGGAGCGGGTTCGACGGAGTGGGGTGTGAACCCAGTTCTGAGGTTGTCCTTCTCTGTTTCAGGCTCCCATCCCTCTTCAGCCAGACCTGCTTTCTGAGCTATGGAGAGGGCACTTGGTTCTTTAAGTATTCTGCTGACGTCGGAACCCCAGACCTCCTTTCCTCCTGAGCTACAGCTGTCACAAGCCACCTGCCCTGGACACCAGGTAGGAAAGCCGCAGGACCCTCTATTGCAGGGTGCCCCCTCTTCCGAGTCCTCCTCAGAAGCCCCCACGGAGGACCCCCCACGAAAGAGATCATGCAAGAGGAAGCACTTAGACTCCCCTGAAGAGTCTCTAGCAGAGGACATGAACTTCGATGATGGTGAAGGGTCCCCACAGTCACCCCCTGATGATGTCTCCTTTGGAGACATCCTTGAAATGTTGAAATAGAGGGGTGACTGGAAGCCCACTAATCCTTCTTCCAAGGAGTCCATGTTTTTGCAGGCTTTCCATGCCCGGCCATCTACCTGTTGGGTGACCCTGCCGTCAGACAAGCTAGTACAACTCGTGGTGCAGCACAGCTGGAAGAACCGTGATTGTGTTGAGTCAATCCCTCGGAGATCTGACAAGATACTTTCTCCACCCCGTGGAAAACCCACATTGATCCAGAGATTTACCAGTTGATGCTGTGGTGGCAGCCACAAAAAAGGATCTCACTGAAGAGAGTTCATACTGTTCACCTGCCCAACAGAGAGTTCCTGGCCGTGGTCATATTAGGGAAGCGAGTATTTGTTTCAGCGACCTTTGCCATTCAGTCTCTGAATTACTTGGCACATTTTACGAGGCTTCAAAGAGACTTGGTTTCTGAACTCTCTGGAACATTCACAGGACAGGTGTCTGACGAGGTAAGGGATAAAGTTGCCTCGCAGCTCGCAAACCTGGAATCCATCTCCAATTTGTCCATGAGGTTGCTATCACATACAACCGAAGGGGCGGCTAGAGCTGTGGCTTCATGCATAGTTATGAGACGCCATGCCTGGATGCGCCTCTGTGCCTTTGTGGACCCTTTCAAGTCTTCCTTCCTGAATGCTCCCATCAAAACATCTTCCCTTTTTGGTCCCAAGGTGAAGGACACCCTGGGTAGGTGTGAGCAGGATGGTAAGACCTTGTCTGCTGTAGGTCTACATTTTTCCAATCCTCAATGTTTCTTTTCCAGGAACCAGAGGAGCGGAAAAATGTGGCACAAAAAATCTCAGGGTCCTTTCTGTGCCACACGTGGTAATGATACCCCCAGGGGCAGAGGGGATAATTCTGAAAGACACCCCCTACCGAGGCAGAAGGGGTCCACATAATCAGGGACCCAGGGATTCTTTCTCTGAGCAGCCTTTTCAGTGCTCCTGTAGAGCAGCCCGATTGCTTTCCTCTGAAAGCAGTCGGGGGGGGGGTGTTTCTCTCTGCACCAAGCTGCCTGGCATTCAATAACCACCAATCGTTGGATGCAGAAGATCATAACCAGAGGCTACACCATTCCCCTCATCACTTATCTAAAACTTCCCACCATTCCACCCAGTCAAAGGGAAGAAGCAGCTCCAGAAATAAACACACTGCATCAAAAAAGAGTAATCCAATTAGTCCCACCAGACAAATGCAGATCCGGATTTTACTCGAGATTCTTTTTGGAACCAAAAAAGATGGGGGACTGCAGACCCATTCTGGATCTCAGCAATTTGAACAAGTCTTTTGCCCAAATGAAATTCCAGGTGGTCACGGTTCAGTCTATTCTCCCTTTTCTAAGGGAAGGCAATTGGATGTGCTCAGTAGATCTCCAGGAAGCATATTACCATATCAAAATGGACAAATGCTCCAAGGATCTACTTCGCTTCTGGATAGGAGCCAATCATTACCAGTTTTGTGCCCTGCTGTTTGGACTCTATACAGCTCCCAGAGTGTTCACAAAGTGCATGGGAGTGGTTACAGCTCACTTGAGACTACAAAGATTCCGGGTGTTTCCGTACGTGGACGATTGTCTCCTTACCACGCCCATCAACCATCTTCTGGTAACAGCCCTGCAATACACTCTTTCCCTGGCAAAACCTTTGGGGATAACTATAAACTGGGAGAAATCCAACCTTTGCTCCTGGCCGTAACTTAGAATTAATTGGAGCAGTCTTTGATTCCCATTCTTGTCTGGTGTTGCTCACAGACTTCAGAGATTGAGGCTCCTGTTCCAGGTGATACTCTGTCAAAACAAAGCCTCAGCAAGAGAGGTTCTTCAGGTTTTAGGATCCATGGCAGCTTCCATACCAATAGTGCCTTTCGCGAAACTGCATATACGAATGACTTCTACTTTCTCAATGGTTTCCGAATTACCACCCTCTATGCTTTCATATTCAGAGAAGACCCTACCCACATTCATTTTAGTCTTTGATCCTTCATATATCCTCCTAATCAATCTTATAATTTTATCAGAGAATGCAAATCCTTCCATTGTTCTGCTCATAAAGTCCCAGCTTACTCTATCAAATGATTTTTCTGCACCAATACCCAGCAACAACAGTGGCATTTTCTTACTTTTTTCTTCCCTCTAGATCGTCAGTGTTCTGTTAATGTTGTCAAATGTTTGTCTCCCCTTCATAAAACCACATTGATCCATATCTATCAATTTTGGCATCACTTTTGCCATTCTTTTAGTCATTATAGACATAAGCACTTTACAGTCATGGTTTAGTATTGAAATGGCCTGTATGAAGCTGGATCTGATGGATCTCTACCCTCATTAGGTATTACAGCTACCACTGCTTTCTTCCAGGATGTGTTGGTACTTCTCCTGTTCTTAAAATATTGTTTAACAAAACCTTCCGGATCTTTATCATTTTTTTCGGTCTTAGCTTCCAAACTCCCAAGTAATACCATTTGTTCCTGGGGACTTTCCTGTAGATTGGTTATACATCACCATTTTTATCTCATCTCCTCCTATCCTGTTAGTAATTGAGCCTCATCTTCCTCTAACCTTGGCATATTTAATTCTTCCATAAACATTTCCATCTGTACCTTTTCCTGATTTCTATATTTCTCCGCTTTATATAGACTTTCATAGAATTTCGAAATATTACTAATATTTCTACAGGATCCCTTGTTATCTTCCTTCTTACTGGCTCCCTAAGCTTGGTGATAGCCTTTTCTACTTTGTTGCCTAAGTCATTGTACTAATTTTTTTTTTTTTATCAAAAAACAATTGCTTAACAGCAATTTTTCCTAAACTCATGTTCATTACTGAGGTAATCCCTTATTTTCTGTTTAGCATTTTGCAGTTACTCCTCTTCTTGATTTGCGAGACTCATCCTATTTTGCAATTAACATTTGTCAGTCCCTCTTCTTCTTCTTCTTCTTTCGGCTTTATCCCGGTTAGGGGTCGCCACAGCGGATCACCTGTCCGCACATTGAATGGCAGTGGAGTTTTACGGTGTCGAGTTGCCAGCCCGGCGCCCAACCTTCCACAGAAGGCACACTCACACGCACACCTAGGGCCAATTTAGAGTGTCCAATCCACCTGCAGCATGTCTTTGGGATGTGGGAGGAAACTGAAGCACCCGGAGGAAACCCACGCAACCACAGGGAGGACATGCAGACTCCGCACAGAAGGCACCCCAGCCGAGTATCGAACCGGAGAACCTCTTGCTGTGAGGCGGCAATGCTAACCACTGCACCACCGTGGCCGCCCCGTCTTGGGAAGCCAACATAGAAACAAATTTTGAGAATTAGGTCAAACTGTCCAACAACATAATAAAAGGAAATTGTCTTTCAGTTAACCACAGGCTAAGTGCAAGACCAGTCACAAATTTCTTGAAAACCAAAGAGAAGATTCTGGGAAAACAGAAAAAATACTGACAGGTATTACGCAAACAACAACTCAGCTACATGATCACAAAGTAGTTATCCTTAGGCCCCAGGTACAGTAAGATGAAAAGCCAGTGACAGACTACCTTCACAGTGCAGGAGAATCGTCAACTAGCAGCAAGTCACTAAAAGGCATTAATTAATATGAAATCTGATAAAAGTGAATGAATGACAACTAAATGGGTAAATCTTTTTAATCCAACATGAAAGGAAAGAAAGTACAGTTAAACATAAAGTTTTCTAATGAGTTCCTTGCTGACCAAATCCCTGTGTCAAAAGAACCAGGCCATAATCCAAAACAGAAACTAAATTATAAAAAGGAAAATGGGAGACAATAAATGTACACTGTCTTGAAGCCAGGAAAAAGTTTTACGAAGGAAAAAATTTGTCAGTCCCTCTAAATAACCCTATTTTAAATTCCACTTTAATTTTATCCCACTCCCTAGCTACATTTTCAAAAGTAATTGTTATCTTCTAGTGCCAGTGTGTCTTGTGTATTTCATTACCCTGTGTTTTTATTTTAGATATTATCGGCACATGATCTGAAATAGTTATTGGGTGCTTATCAAGACCTTCAATTAAATGCACATGTTCCTGTGAAATGTAAATATTCTCTAGCCTAGGCCAGTTTTTGTATCTTGAGGAATATGTAAATTCACCCTGAACTCCTAGTACTGAATTCACACCTTCCATGCCAACTATTTTCATAAATGTCTTCAAAAATCTACCCTCCTTTGTAATATTTTCCCTTCTGGACCCCTCCTCCCCCGATACATCTTCACTATTGCAAATCAAATTCCAGTCCCCAGATATAAGTAATATTCCTTGCTGAAAGCTGATTATTTCTCCCAGAATTTTCTTAAGCTCCATTATAGCAGTTTTCAGTGGAATATAAATATATGCCCATGTAATCCTCCTCCCTTGCCAGTAGCCCCTTAGTACTACAGATCTACCATTATTGTCTTTTTTATCTTCTTCAGTTACTATTGGAGCTGCTGTTGTAATTGATATAAGTACTCTTTTCATCCTTTGCCCCAGGTATTCTGCTAAATAAGCATCCTGAAAACCTTTCTTTATCAAATTCACATATTCACTTCTTTCCAAATGTGTCTCCTGTGGCATAGCTATTTGCATTCTACATTTTTAGTGTAGTTCACCACTCTTTCTTTTTTGTATTTATCTGTGAGGCCATTAACATTCAAAGACATTATATAAAGCATCATATTCTTTAGAGATTATTATTATTCCCAATCTGTATGTATAACAGTTTTTTTGTTAAATGTCTAGTTTCAGCTTTTGTGTTACAAGCATGTACTGCTGTTTGGCAGGTTCATCTTTTACACAGTTGATTCTTAGTCATCTCCATTTGAGCCTATGTGACATCTTACAGAACTTTTTGTTTTATTGAAAACCCTCAAACACAAATGCACACACACACAATACCCCCCTAAAACCTATTGAATTAATAATAACACATACAACTTTATACACCTTGAAATATTGAAGTTTTACCCTCCTAATAGGAACAAATGTTCCAAACTGACAGACACACATACAGACTTGAACAAACTTAAAAGAAAGGTTATTCATCCTAAGTCTCTTGGTATAGCCTGCCATTCTGTCTGGTTTGTCGAATCATTATAGCTCTCTCAGCTGGGAAACATTTGCATGCTTTCAGAAAACATTTTCTCCAAACCATTTCTCTTTATCATATTGTCTGCTAGAGAAATGAGAGCTGGCACAAAACTATTTACTAGGAAAAAAAGCCTTATAATTAATATTATTTTCATTTACTTGCTTTGTCATAGAACTTGTTACAGATAAAGCTAAAGGCCTTAACCCACTTATTTCCCTATGCATTTTTTTTTTTTTACATTGCAGTGCCTACATTTCTTAAAACTGAACAAGGAGAAAGAGAGAAGCAAGGAGTAAGAAACCAAAAAAGAGCACCTATTTACATTAATATCCCCATCACACTTAAAATAACTGAAAAAATTATAATATGCAAAGAAAATCATGCACCATTTAAATAGCGGTATTTTTCCGAACACTAATGACATGAAGTAGGGCATATGCTTCAGAATTCCCTACAAGTTTAACAAAATGCAAAAAAGTCTAATATTTCCAGATTTTCTTGTTCTGTCATGTTTCACAAATATAATTATTGCTTTGCAATACCACATTTGTCAGTTTCAAAGTTACTGATTTTATTCTCCAAACGACAATGGTATATGCTTTAGAGTCCTGTATAAGTTTAAGAAAATCCAATATTTCCAGATTTTCTTATTCTATTCTTGATCATCTCCTTTTCCCATACAATGTCTCTGCTTCATTTCCAACGCACTCTCAATTCTTCTAGTCAAAACTTGTGCTTTATTCACTCTCTCAAGCGCTTTCCATTCAAACACTGGAAAAGGTTTCACTGTCACACTCTCTGTGGTCTTTATTAGCAGAAGGACAAGAAGCAGAATCTTCTTCTGTTTCACAGCTCACTTTTTGTTGGAAAAACATTTGTATTTCTTCCTTTGCATGTACTTCATCAAAAATGTTCTGGGAAAAAAATATTTTGAAGATAACTGGGTACAGCATTTTGAATCTCATGTCTGCTTCTCAACATTCCTTGAATAATGGGATAAATGTACTCCTCTTCTGCCTGGTGTACAATGAACAGTCATTCTCCACAAACACTCTACTGTCTGCCACTTTTAGTATGTTGTCCTTCTGCCACAGTTTTGTCAGAATCAACTCCTCCTGGTGGTAAGATTGCATCTTTACTATTAAAGTTGTAGGTTGTTTTCTCATAGCCATGTTTGGAGCATACACACAGTGTGCCCTTTCAATTGACAATTCCTGTTGTGAAATACCAGTCCAAATGATTATTCGTGCTTTCAAAAAATTAATACAGTCTGTTCCTTCCAGCTGCTTGGGTACAGCAGAAAATGTCAGGTTTTCCCTACGTGCTTTGTCCTGTAATTCTATTATTTTTTTAAACATCTTTTCTTAAGCAGTCTCATATTCAACCAGACTTTTCTTCATTTCACCTTCTGAGTTTTGCAGTTTTATCACTTTATCTGAATATCTGTTTAAATCTTCATCCATTTTCCCATCTTTTATTGTTTGAGTTGATAAACTCCATTAGTGTTCCATTTATTTTAATCAGGTTTGTGTACAGTTGCCTTATACTTTCCTCTAGGTTACTGGAAGTCATGTCTGGAGCTTGCACTGCTTTTTGCTGAACAGCTACTGTACTTTTCCCATTCTGTGTTTTTTTTTTGTCTCGTCACCTTTTGTTGCTGAATTTCCTTCATGTCCTCCATATTTCTTTTTTCCTGGCATTTGGGCTATGCACTTACTAGCCAGTTACTGAAATCTACCCAGAAATCTAGGTTCACTGGCTTTCTCTGCCAAGTTTCTGTTTTCACACTGGGAAAGGTAGAATTAAGCTGTTTCTCACTGTGTAGCCATATTGGAAGTCCCTCATCCTTTCCCACTTTGAATTATAACCTTCTGCTTGAAGAATGTATATGAGCCTTAATTGTGTAGTTTTTAAAGTTACCCCTTCAAATCAGGTAACTCTAAACAACTTTGTTCTATGGGGAGAATCAGCTTAAGCTAGTCACCTCTTTCTCCCCTAAATAAATTAATTCAACAGTTTATTGTCATTACATTCTTCTCCAAATGATAAATACATGATTAGCCAATATGTGTAAGACTAGAGGAACTAAGACCATGTTTGCTGCTTACATCTTACCATCCTTGACCATAATCAAGAACTTCCAGTTTCTTAAATTTTTTTTCTGTTTAGTGTCTTTCCACATATAATTAGCTGCCATAATAGAAGCGAAAACACAGTTAAATATGTCCTCTGTGTCTCCATATGTATGAGTTTTTCCTAAACTAATTTATGCATGAGTGCATATTTTACAACAATAGATCATGTTTTGTTTTATCTTTATTTTTTAAATCACCTAAAGATTTGAAACTGTTTCAACATGTGTGACATCACTAAAATGTATTTTCTCTCTTTGTCAAATACAAAATGATACCTGCAAAAAGGGCTAACTTTTCTTGATTACCACAGTAGTTATGTTCTTGAATTTGTTAAATGTTTTTTGCTTTGTTAATGGCTGTAAATATAATGCAAATGACATGCCCGTTTCCTTTGTTCAAGCACAGCTTGTCAGAGAGGAACCATCCCACCTTAATTATTGTCTGTGACCCTTCATATGTTGTTTTTATTAACATGTTATTTTATCAGGGAACATAAAGACCACCATTGCTGTACTCAAAATCCCAGCTGACCCTACTGAATGTTTTTTATTCATCAAGACTTGCCAGTGGTAGTCCTAAACACAAAGATACTGGAGTACAGATGTGATGTAATAATTTTTATTAGACGAGCATAGGCTTTGCAGTTACTCAAAATTTCTGGCTGGCATGAGCCCTTCATCAGAAATTGTTACTTATGTTAGATATAGTGCTTAAATCTACAGTTGTGCATAGAAAAGAAAGTATGTAGTTTATTTTCACTTAGATAAAAAGAACTTGATGCTAGTGTGGAAAAATGTACAGCTCTAATTTTAACTATGACACTTCAGAAGCCAACTGTGTGCATGTACAAAAGTGTGAGAGTCCATGTGCATGTGAGAGATTTTCTTCGAGGCAGTGTGAGCCTGAAACTGTAGAAGACCGGTCATGCCATGCTTAGAAAAAAAAACATCAAAGGTTTCTCTGTTTCATTAAAGTCAGTGTTCATTTAGCAGAGAAGATAAAAGCTCAGAGAGAATACTTTGACATTTAATGAGAAACTAAATCATAATGCAACAGATGTGTGGTAAGATCAGTTAAATTTAGAACAGGAAAAGAAAACAAAAGTTATAATTTGTTAGTCCATCTAAACCAGGGATGTCCAATCTCTTTAGTTCAGGAGTCACTTGCAATACTCTACAAGGTTTTGGGAGCCACATTGCCATGTCCAGTATACATCTAATCAGTCAAAGCATTGTTGTAGGACATGCCAGGGGCCAAATAAATTGCTTTTGGGGGTGGATTGTACCCTGCAGGCTGCCTGAAGGGCTTTAAGCAATCAATCTTTTTGTGATAGTTGTTTTAGTTGGCAGAAAATATGAATCCGCAATAATGTCCAGTTCAGTGAGATGAGAAAGGCAAGGACTACCAAGAGAATAATATATTGGGTTCAAATTAATGCATGCTGTGTGTAGTTAGTACACTTCACTTGCTGTGGTTTAACTTACTGAATGAAAAAAAGAGAAGAAAAAAGTGTTCTGTCTAATATTTTGACCGGTACCCCTAAAGAACAGCTGTACTGGACAAAGTTTTGTTACTCTATTAAAACTATCCAAACATTAAGGCATTATTGCTTGTTTAAACGTATAGTTAGTAGTGCTCTGACTAGAACATTACCTTATGTTAAAATAACTGTTCTCTTGCCATGAATGAAATGCAGGTGCTAAAGCGAAAACCCCAGCAATCTTAACAGCTGATTTTAATTTTTTGATATAGCAATTTGGATTCAGAAAAAAAGTTGTCATAAAATTTTGCCAGAAAAAAAAAACTACTCATCATTACAGTTAGGGTGTACAGTGTTAGTTGTTCTGAGGGGAAGTTCTTAAGTGTTTCAGTGCTTTGTAAAACAAATCCAGGTTCAGACCACTGACTGTCAGATTTAACAACTGAATTAGCTTAATCTCTGTTATTGCTCTTTCCAAGAGTATGGAGCTGTCCTTGAAGAACTATAATGGTCATGTCTGAAATAAAATGATCAGACTGAGAAAGGTGTGTTGGCATTGGCTTGTCAAGTCATTTTGTTTGCAACTGTCTCTCTAGTTTTGAGTGGCTGTCCTATATAACCTACCTCTGGACATTTTTTGCATTTGATTAAATAAAGCAATTTTTTAGTGAGTGTAAATGAACCCTGTATTTTGAAACGTTTTTTCTGTGAAATTATTATATTGGAAGCTGTACAAATCATCTGACACGTTTTGGGTTTTGAATGGTTACAAGGTTTTGTGCCACTTTGGGCTGTGTTCTGTTTTGGTCTAAGTGTTCTCTTCATGTGAAGATTCTTTAGATTTGTTGGTTATTTAAATGACAGCAGTGGATATGTTTGAAAAATGTCTCTTAACTTTCATTGTCACTGAACATTGGTTGGAGGTCACTTCCAATTTTTTTAGTTTTTAAAGTCCTGGATTATATGTTGTCACTGGCAGAAATCTGTCCTAGGACGTCCTCTCATTATACTGCAGCATTGTTCCTGTGGTAGCTGTACTGCTATGTATACTGCCCTGCCAAACACCCTGGCAGGTGTCCTTGAGCAATCATGGCTTTTTTCAGATGTACCAACTATGTCTGCCTATCTGCCTTACTAGAGCAAATGCAGTGTAATCAAAGTTATTGACTATAAATAACTGACTTCTTTGTGTTGCTAGGATGATTACTACTCCTATGTCGATTTATCTGGCAGCCGGTTTCCTTTAGATACATGAATGCAATGTCCCATTGAATGTAGTAATCTTAGTATCAAGGAAGGCTACACTTCAAGTTGAGTACTGCAAGGAGAGTTTAATTGATGGCTGGATTCTGCTGAGTCCTTGGTGAAATTCCTTGAAGGAGTTGATGCTGTGTCTCCATATTATAAAGTAAATGTCACTAAAGTTGAAATAAACAAGTTTGCTGTGTGTGCAGTGTTATAGAAATTCCTTGTCTGTGTTTGCAGTAAAGAGATTTGCATATTGTAAAGCCATTTTGGTGTCCATGGCAGTGCCCATAGTATGAACATAATGCTTTTCATTAAAGTTAAAATTGAGTGTAGGTTGCCCCACCATATCAGGAGTATTTTATTTATTTGGTTGATTTATTAACATTTGATTACCGGGAAAGTCTGACTGGGTAGAAGCCCATTTTCAACGGAGGCCTGGGGAGAAAAAGCTCCAAATGATTACAAAACATTTTAAGAACAGTAATGTTACAATCTTCAAAAATAAAACAAAAAACTGCAGTTTAAATAATTGTAACAAGTCAGACATAATATAAAAACATTGGTTAAGAATCTGTCCAATGTATATGACAATCATTTAGTATTTACAGAAATTTTAGACCATTTGTAGAGAAATGAAAGGTAAAGTTAGTCTAATAGAAATAGGAATTGCAATATGAAGTGAAAGAAACACAGACTTGTGGTATATTTAGAAAGAATGTCAGGACCGAGAATTGATAGCTGTAAGGAAGTAAGTGAAGGGAGAGTAAAGATGTATAAGGAATGAAAAGACACTTGTTCACGTTTAGGGATATAGCTTATCTTGGTTTTTGAGCAAGAACAGAGACAAATTTGATCTAGGAAGTCTTTCAGAGTAGTTTTGAAAGATGTGAGGGAGAGTATAGACCCGATGGATACAGTTAAGGCATTTCAGGCCTTAGCAAACATGTACATATACAGACAATGCCCAGCAGATTTGTTTGGTTTGTAGATAGACAGGAGTTGTTGGTCACTGGATCGCAGTGACCAGCTGGAATAGCTGCACAGAATATTTTTTTAGTGCTGGATAGACAGATGGATGCTGGATAATTTTGTAGGTGGTAAGAAGCTGTGTATATGTTAGTTGATGTGGCATTTCTAACCAATTTAGTATTTTCATTACTATACAGTGGCATACCTGTCATCCTCTTAGACCAAGAAATCTGGACAAAGCCTAATATAATAAGGGGGCAAAGGCCCCAAAATAGGGACAGTTAAAATTATTACTGTTATAAACTTAGAAAGTTGCTAGAATAACAGGATTTCTGTTAGCACACATTTTTCTGAATGATATAAAATCTAAAACTCAAATGTATGTCATTATTTAGTGACTTCAGTTCTCAGTGATTTGCCAGAAAACCACAGATTTTATGATGAACAGATGAGAAATAGGAGGCAAAAATCTGAACAATCTGTGAAAAGCTGGACAGTTGAGAGGTATGTACAGTGGTAGTTTTTGAATTTGGGAATTTATACTGCGGTGGTGGTGCTGCGGTAGCATTGTCACCTCACAGTAAGTCGTTGTCCTGTTCTATTCTCAGCTAGAGCGTCTTCTGTGTGGAGACATGCGTGAATGGGCATACCCTCGTTGAAGGTTGTGCGTCAGAGCTGGCAACTCGGCACGTAAAAATCTGCTGCCAATCATTAGCGGACCGGAGTTCCACTGTGGCGACCCCTAACCAGGAAAAGCCGAAAGACACAACAACAACAACATGTTAGCAACGTTATTATGGCTTTGTTCAAGTTTTAAGTTTTGCAAAGCCTGGAGGTTAGTAAGGATAGAAGCACCATGGGAGGGAACTTGGCTAGGTTTAGAATAGCCCATTAAGGCAGCTAGTCTAGTAATTATTTATGAATCAATGAATAAGGAAGAGTAAGGAATAGATAAGTAGTGCCAAATACAGTTTTAGTTGCATCAGTGAGAAAGTTTTTGGATCTGTAATGCATCCCTAGTTTTTGATGAGTTTTTCTTATGCAATTTTATATATGCAGATCGAATATAAGATTATCATCCACTATCACCCCTAATAGTTTGCTATGAAAATTGACTTCAGTAGTTGTTTTATCAAGAGAGAGGACTTTAAATTTTGTTTTTTCATGAGACATGACTTTGGGGGGAAAGTAGCAGTTTGGTCTTTTTTGGGTTGAGCATGAGTTGTGAGTTACAAAGCCATGTTTCAGTGGCTGTTAAACCTTCCTGAATAATTTTTTTTTTGGAGGTGTACCATATTGTCAGATGTGCAAATGAGTGGAATCATCTGCAGATTGTATTAAGTTTGCCTGTTGTGTGGATGTAAAGTGGGTGTTCAAAATGTGAAAGAGGAGGGGACCAAGGATATAGCCTTGTGGTACACTGGTGGTGACCGGGAGGTAAGGAGAGAGTGTGGAGTGTCTTTTTAATGACTGATACCTATTGGACAGGTAGCCTTTGAACCGCAGAAGGGTGGACTGAGAAAGACCTAGTGAGGATATTTGAAGTAGAAGTTTACTGTGACAAACTATGTTGAAGGCTTTAGACCAGTCTAGAAATAAAGCAAGACTAGTTTGCCATTATCTCTAGCTTTATTGGTAGTATCTATGTAGGCAGTGCTATTACTGTAGGAAGGATGGAAGCCATGTTTTGTAGGGGATTGGAGTTCTTCCTGCAGAAGATAGTGTAGCAATTGTTTTTGAATACATTTTTCAAGTATTTTTACGAGGGGTGATAAGATTGCTATAGGTCTAAAGTTATTTATGTCTGTTGAATTTCCTCCTTTGTGCAGAGGGATAATGTGCAACTTTTTCCAGTGAGAGGTAATGTGGGATTCCTGGATTGACTTACTTATAAGGATTGAGACAGGCTAGGCAATGCTTTTGGCTGCTATTTTTAGGTACTCACTTGGACGGTCATCAGCTGAAGAAGAGCAGAGTTTGTTTGTTTGAGTAGTTTTATGTAGGATGTGGGCACAGGTTTGAAGGTGAAAGTGGATGTGGCGATATGTGGCTGTAGGACAGATTTAGGATTAGATGTTGAATCCTTAGAGATGCTATACTGTCTATAGATTAATAGTTTAACTATATTGCGGTTTCAATTTTAGGGTTGTGTTTAGTATTAGACTGAAAGTTATTATAATATACTTTTTTGTCTTTATTTGCTTTTTAGTAGAATTGCGAAGCATTCTGAAGTTTTCAAGATACTGAGATGTGTTATATTTTTAATACCACAGGTACAGTGCGTTAAAAGCGGCACATAACTGAAAAAAATATACCAAAATGATGGTCCCAAAGGCTAAAATCCATTCTTTATTAAAACATAAAAAATAAAAGCATTTAGATATTGAGCGTTTTCATCCCTGCCAAACAGGATGCTTCCTCAGAATGCAAAATAACATTATCCAAACCATGGTTAAATACCTAATTCCATATTAAAAAAAATTGTTAAAATCAAACAAGGTGCATTGTATTCAATTAACCCTATGCCTTCCATAAGTTACTTTGCCATAATTGTTTAACTCTACAGCCGCCAAACTATTATGTAGTGTTGAAGACAATGAATCATTTTTTATGTTAAAAATACCTAAAACTGTTTTTCATTCAAATATAATTCTTATTAATTGTTCAAACCATCATTTCCCTTTACTTTTCTATATTTATATATATAATTTACCAGCCTTTATTTTTAAAACTGGTACAGTAGATAAAGAATCATTTAAACCAAGCGGAAACATTGCAGCCAGCTTAAGCTGCCATTGAAGTTCTTTATTACTTAATAAGTTCTTCCAGTCACCCCTCAAGGGTCAACGGTGATCTGGTCAATTATTCCAAACACAAATTTTCTAAAATATCTGATGTTTTGGTTTATTGAATACATTGCTCAACATCTATACATTTTTGTTGTTTCTGTTTTAATAAAGAGTGGATTTTAGCCTTTGGGACCCTCGTTTTGGTGCATTTTTGTTTTTCAGTTATGTTTTATTTTTGCCATTGTTTTTATGGTTTTTCCTGTCACACATTAGCATTCTACTCATTTTGGATAGCCAAATTGCATTATTTGTTTTCAGTTTCTTCCTTCTAGAAGTTGCAAGACTGTTTAGAATATTTAATAGTGTTATTGAATTCAATTACAGCATCGTCTAAGAGGAGGATTTTTAGGAAGTTCCATTAATAGATGGTAGTGTAGTAATGAACATTTCTGGATTAAACTTGGAAAAGTTGCATGCTATTTTATAAATATGCTGTTTAACTGGATGTGTGAGATGCCTGGTCAAGCAGATCGGGAGATGAGAACTGAAATAGTCTGACACTGTACCTGTGATGAAGTATTTGCTAGGGTCTGATACTAGGAGCCAGTGTAATGGAGAATTTGATTTCTTGCTGTAATGTGTGGGGCTATTAATTAGTTGGCTGAAATCATATCAGTTCGTGCAAGATGTAGGAGAGTTAGAGTTTATGTCCAACCAATTGACATTCACATCAGCTAGTAATATTTTTTCTCGTGGAAATGTTATGGATATCCAATGTAGGATAAGTTCCAGTGTAGCTATATTGTTACCAGGAGGGATATAAAGGACAGTAATACATTTTTCTTAATTGTTTATTTTGAGGAAAGCAATAAGAAGCTCTGCTGAACTGAATTTTGGTGTTGGTTGGATGTAAGGGGAAATGTGATAGGTGCCCAAAAATATTAAAGCAATACTACCACATTTCTTCTTTATACTGTCATTATAGATGATGATATAGCCAGAAGGTATAACTTCAGAGTCACTTATGCTGAGTTTAATCCAAGTTTCAGTTATAGCAAGAAAGAGCTCGAGGCTGTTAAAAACCTGATTCTTATTAAATAAGTTTAAAGTGCAGCTAGCTTTAGCATATCCCAAGCTAAGCCTCAAGCTATTTCTAGTTACCTGTTTTAGTTTGTTTGTTGAATTTGTGGATTGTCAAACAGCGAGAACATTAGGCCTATGCTGGGTAATCCAGGCATGTAGTTTAGCAGTATCATTTCTTATACTTGTAATATTTGTTGCAGCAAAAATTAGATCAGCAGGGTTGAAGAGTGTCTGGTGTTGGGTTACAGAAGTGTGTGGGAGAGAATTATCCTTGTGTTCAATGTGATAAATGGGGCCAGGGTTAGGGTGTATATCTCCTCCTTGAAGGATTTTAGTATATTAGGGAATTATGCATTATGTGTGACAATGTTACAGAGACCTGTCCTCCCTAGTAAGTACTTGAGACAGGCAGCAATGCCATCCTTGTGTAGTATGTTTGTGTAAAGTGATGTACTTCCAGTGGTCATCATTCTATCACTGTTCCAGTAGCATATTGCTATATGGGACATAACCCTCCAAGAATCAGATGCCCATCCATTATGCAAAAACTTTTAGGCACATTCTACATATACTGTATGTCCTAGGGAGTTCAAGGGCTTGCTGATATACATTCAGACATTTGAGGAAAAATTTGAACTTTCTTGTCATTGACGATTTCAGTCACAGTGTCTTCAATGGCTTTACAGTTGGCTTGTTGAATCTGTTGGGAAGATAAGTAGCTCCTTTGGGGCCTGTTCCTCCAGTTTTGTGATAAAGATGTAATTTGTTGCTGTTATTTCTAGGAGAAAGGGAAAGTGTTGTGTGGAAGGTAAATTCTTTATAAAGATTTCCCCACGGCTTGCTTGCTTAATGTAAGGAAGTTGCACAATGTCCTGCCTAGCAGTATTTTTAGTTTTATACCAAAAGCTATCAGAAGTAGGCTCTGCTCTCAAAGTTTATCTCAAGATCTGATGAGTAAGGCTCTAATGAAAATGACTATGGAATTTAGTGCCTCAGGCATTCCCCTTCAAGATCCTAAGGAAAGGAAGACTGTTAGAAAGGAGCATGAAGTGGCTTCTTATTCACCTTGTCTTCCCAGGCCCTTGATGGAAGACTCCACTGTGGCACATTTCAGAGTTCTTGAGCAGTCCATCTCTTCCTTACAGCCTTCTGGTGTTTCTCATAGGGACAGTAGGGCTGGGAGTCTAACATATCCTCTAGGGCCAGACATACACCTACCACCAAGAAAGGAAAACCATGTGTACTAATATCGGAAGGTCCAGATGCCATTCTTCAAGTGGTGGTGAGGGAGGTAGCACAGGCCTCCTATATTGAAGTCCATATGCCCAGTACATTTTCAAGTTTGTCTTTGGTCACTCCTAAAAAGAAAAAGAATGGCATAAAATGAAGCATGTCTCTCCTCCTTCTCTTCAAAAGAGTCTAAAGAGGAATGATATTTTTTCTGCCTTCCCTGCATCTTCTCCTTATCTAAAAAGGAAGAGGTCTCCTCCTCCTCCTGATAGTGACTCCCAGTCTGACATTAAAGAAATAGATCTGGGTTACTCCCCCCCCCCCCCCCCCAAGTGTCTTCTTCTAGTCTTTAGAGTCGGAGTCTGCAGAAAATTTCTTTAGATTCTTCAGTGGAGAAATTTAATTTTCAGGCATCATGTGTGTAATGAAGGACTTATTCCAGTATGAAGTAAGAGATTTCTGAGAATCGAAGAAATGATCTTTTGGAGGTAGGGATCCCTAAGCTTTTGACCATCCCTCTTGCAACAGGTGCTCTGGTGGGCTGCATGTACTATGACTGACAGTCAGCCCCCTTGCTCTGAAGAAGCCTAACCACTTTACAAAGTGTCACAATCCTAAAAGTTCTTTTTTTGGCAATTGTATGGCTGATTCATTTGTGATTTGCGTACTCAGTGTGCCTTCTGACAAGGATGGGAGAGCTTTAGACAGGTATGGGAAGAAAGTTTGTACTTTCTCTACCTTTGTTTTCAGGACAGTCAACTGTCAGAATCTCGTGGCAAAGTGTCTTCTAGCACCCTTTGCTGAGATGAGGAAGACATTTGTGGATTTACCCTGTTCACACATTAAATCTTCCTACTCAGTATGATATTTTCTGTAAGATTAGCCAATAAGCATCCTTAAAATGTTCAAATGATGCTGCTGATGCATTGTCCTGAGCAGCTTGGCAACTGGGTCAGTTACGCGTAGATATGCATGGCTTGGATCTCAGAATCTGCTTGAAGATGTTAAGGATCAAATTCTTAATAGTCCATTGGACAAATACTGTTTGGTATTTATTCAGCTATACTCCTAGGAGAATACTAGGCTAACTGCCCTGAAGGACAGTTTTAAGCCTACCCAGTAACCAGAGGTTATAATCAAACCGTGTACTTTGTGTTTCTGAGGTAAAGACCTTCACCATTATGACAAACCCACCCACCCTACTTATGAAAAGATTTGATAAGAGAGGCAAACTCATCCAAGAAGTCAAACACATTTTTAATTTTCCCATTCCTAAGTATTATAGAAATTATCTTCCCATTCCTGGGCCCTTCTACACAAAACCTTTTAAATATTCAAACAAATTCCTGAGTAACAATAGTATGGGGAAACAGTGGCAGGACAACTTAGAGAAAGGGGAGCGGGTGCTGCCATTATTGCTCTTATTCTTCTCTGTTTTTTGGTGACTCTGGACCTAAAAGACACGCATCACCACATGCCCATTAAAAGACTTTTTTAAGATGTTGTGTTTCTGCTTCACATTTTTCAATTCTCTTCTTTATCCTTTGGTATTTCCATGGCTTCAGTTGTATTCACAAAGTGTTTATCACCTGTCATTTCTGTTAGCAGACTGTAAGGGATTCAGTTTTCCATATTTAGATGCTTTGCCTCACAGTAAGACGCTGTCCGGTTCGATTCTCAGCTAGAGCGTCTTCTGCGTGGAGACGTGTGAATGGGCATACCTTCGTTAAAGGTTGTGCGTCAGGGCTGGTAACTCGGCATGTAAAAATCAACTACCGGAGTTCTGCTGTGGCGACCCCTAACCGGGAAAAAGCCGAAAGACGCAGCAACCACTTATTTTTGGACATTTTCTTCAAGCTGTCAAGAATCTCTACTGTTTGCCAGATATCTGTTTCAAAAGCCTAGATTTTCATTTAATTATGAAGGGTTCCCTCATTCTTTATCACAGAATCACACTTCTAAGTTACATGCTAGACATATTCTGGCTTATCTTCTCCCAGAAAACACATTTTTTATCACATCCATTTTCTGCAATGTTCTCAATCAATGACTGCAGTAAGGAAATATCTCTGGATTATAGGATACATAGCTTCCACTATCCTGATGAATGCCCTTCCTGATCACTGTTGCAGTATTCCTAACATGTGGGATCTCCTGCTAAGGATAGTCCAACATCTGGCCAATATACCAAAGCTTTTACATCCTCCTAGTGTCGTACAGCAGGCATATGCTCCCTGCATGGGTGTAGGATATGCACGCTCCATACTTGGAACTTTTTTGCTGCCAGTCTGAATGCCACATTTGAACTTCAGTTTGAACACCCTCTGCTGAGCTGGCTTCTACCAAGCCATTTAAAGATAAGTGCCCCATTAGGGTTCCTTCTTTTCTTTGTGTATTTACAGTTCATGTCCTAGAGGAAGGGACAACGTCAATGTGAGAGGCAGATTCCCTGTAAAGACCATCATGAGAAGTATTTATTCTTCCTAAGTACTTGACACGATCATACCCAGTGTACAATTTGTCAGGCTTTTGTTCCCAAAATGCAGCCATCTATCCTTTGCCCATTTATCTTGAGAACCAATGTCTCAAACTTTTGACCCAGGGTGCCATAGCTGAATCTGCTTGCCTGAGGTACAGCCATCTCTTAAAAAAAGACCAAAAAGTCTCAGCCTAACTTTACTGCTGTTCAGCCTCCATTGGACATCTGTCTCATGGTGCAAGAAGACCACAAAAACTGCCCAGTGCCGGGACCTAGTTTCCTCTTCCTTGAACCTCTCAGATGTTGGCATGGACACTGGCTTCTCACAAGTCCTGCGAGGCCGTGCAAACATCCCCTATAGACATTGAGGGGGAACCACGGTTGATCATTTCCAAAGGGCCTAGGGTGATTCCCCAGATTTCTTTTAGGGATGAGGTTCCTGGTACCTTTATTGAGTCTCGCCATGGCTCAGAGCCCCCAAGGTTGGTCAAAGCTGATGTCCTACTAAAGAAGATGCAGAAAATTAAAAACATTCCTCCTATTGCTAAGGATGCTCAAAGGGAACAGTAGGACTTTACCCCCGGGCTTGTTAAATGCACCAGTGGCCTTGTGACCACCTCAGGGGGTAATCTGTTTCTCCTTTTCCTTGGTCATCTACTGCAGCCAAAAGGAGTAGGGAATTGGATTCTTTGGATGAGGAGGTGGATTCTGGAGTTTAATCTTTGGCCTACCACTCACAAATTACCTCAACTTTGGACTATGGGTCTGAGGGAAGAGGCTTCCTTGAGTCCTGATCCTCTCTTTGAGGAGTTGCTCTTTGGGAACACGTGGTTCACAAGATGGAGCATTTTAAGTGAGGTTGCTCACATACTCAAGAGGTATTAAGAGATGTTGCAGTTTAAATCTCCTAAATATTCTGCTGGTGCCCCTGTGTTGGATGCCTTGTTGGATTCTTTAGCTACTGTTGCCTGTTTTGGCTCCTGATTCCTAACCTCTAGACCCTAAGAAGCTTATATGTGTACCCTCCTCTTCCAATACTTCCCAGGGTCCTGCTTGAGATCAGAATGGCTTCCCCCAAAATCTTGTTGGTGACTCCGTTTTGGCCCAGACAGCACTGGTTCCCCTTTCTCTTTTCACCTGGCCAGAGGCAATCATCACAAGTTACTTTACCAGATGAATTTTCTCTCACAAGACAAAGGTTCAGTCATTCACATCCACTTGTCCACTCTTCAGTTGAAACTTTGGGTGATATGGTTTTCATCCCTTTTAGACACCACTTTTCTGAGGACATGTTTAGGTTTCTGCAGGAGGCCAGGAAATGCACTTACCAGAAAATCCAAAATGGCTAAATGGAAAAGATTTTCTCTTTGTTGTCTCGGCCATCACTAGGATGCCTTCATGGTGGGGGGGAGGGGTCCCTTTGGTCCATTCTTATTTGTGTGAAGTGTGATTGCTCCAGGCTGGCTTAGCATATTGTTCTTAAAAAACTCACTTGTCAGCAATCTCTGCCTGTCTGCCCTTGAATCCTGTTGCCGGCATCTCAGTTTGAGGTCAAACAGTTCCTTAAAGACATCCTTCTTATCCGGCCTCTCAAAAAACCTAGTCCTCTCTCTTGGGACCTTCATTTTATCCTTGAAAAACTGACTCAGGCTCCTTTTAAACACGCTGCTGCTTCTTTGCAACACTACACTTGGAAGACTGTTTTGTTGGTTGCTCTTAGTTCAGCCAAGAGAGTTTCTGAACTTCAGGCGATTCCTCCTCTTTTATTTTCCTCAGGGACAGGGTGTCTCTGCATACTAATCCTTTTATGTCCAAGGTGGACAGTGAGTTATCTCTTAATCAGTCTGTCCAGCTACCTATCTTTTTTCCTTCTCCGCAATCTGCTAGTGAGAAAGTTTTTCACACCTTGGATTTACATAGACAGCTCAGCTATTATTTCGATAAGAGAAAGGCTATCCGCAAATCTGAGCAGCTTTTTGTTTCTTTTCATTACCAGGAACTGGGTTTGTCTGTTTCTAAGCAAATCATCTCCTTCTGGATTTCTCTGGCCATTTCATTTTGTTTTTTTGTTTTTTTAAACACCTTTTTTGAATTATTACTTATGATATAGGCACATTTACATTTATATAAAAATAATCAAACTGTATTAACAAGTTCATGTTTACAAACATTATACTTCACATATATTGCTGTATATCATATAACCTAAGCAACATAACATAAATTATTAGATTTCTGCCCTTTTTTAAACAAGAAACATCTTTATTAAACCATCCCTTGACAATCCTAAATTTTTGTAAATGAAAACCACATCGACACAATCCTAGTTGCAAGCATTCTACATCACAAACCATAGTGACACCCCCCCCAGTGCAACATGATATATCACTTAATAATCTACCCAATAATTTTCAGTCATAGCTCATTTAAGTCCTACCTTTTCATAAACCTCATTCCTCCCCTGTATGTATTGTTCCCACAATTCTCATTTTCCTCTGTAGTTTGCTCCTACCTTTTTCTAAAGATCTCAATTCCAGTTGTTTTATCTATTTTACTATATTTACTATTTCTAGTATAGTTGTTTTAGATTTTGATTTCCATTTTTTATAATTGCTTTTTTGGCAGCTGCCATAATTGGACACAGTAAGGCCTTACCATGTCTAGGCAATTCCAATTCTGTATCATAGCTCAGAAAAATCATCTCCCCATCGCAACAATCTGCCCACTCAGCATCTCTGACAATGCATCCCCCAGGGAATCCTTAATTTCTGCCAACTCACCACACTCCCAGAAAATATGTTCCCAATTACCTCTTTTTTCCCCATTACACCTCCAACATTTGCTGTCTACCTGAGGAAAAATTCTCTGGGGTCTACTTGGGGTATAGAAATATCTATGTAAACATTTCTAAGCAAAAATACTAAATCTTCTAGATTTTGTTGCTTATTTGGGAGACATGAATATATCCTCCTATTGTTTCTTTATGAGTTGCTTATCCAATCTTTCTTCCCAATCCTTAGTAATATCCTCTGATAGATTCTTACAGTTATCATGCAGTATTTTTATATGCTCTACCAATTACTCCTTTTTAATGGCAGCTTCTTTTCTAGATTCTGCTAAAACTCTACCAATGCTGGTCTTTCAATTACGACCCCCCTATTTTTTTTCTCTTTGCATATACTCTGATATCGGTTCTTTGATAGGGAAGGCAATCTCTAAATTGCAGTCCAAATAAATTCTTGGCATCTTCCCATTCTGTCATCTTTCCCTCTCTAGTTATTTGCTCCCAATGTGTTTGTTTCTTTGCCAGTTTTCTCTGATAAATTGCAGCTCTCTCCTACCTATTTTGTATATCCGTAATTGCAGTCATCCCTATCAGCAGAATCTCCTTTTTCCATTCCCATATTGACTTAGTTCTTAGGATATTTTTTGCTACTTTATTGATATAATAATATATATGATTATTGTTATCCTCCTTAAAGGCCTGCATCCAAAATCCCAGTCTTCCTTGTTTTATTGAGCTTCCCCCGTTTCATCATCATCATCATCCTTTTCCACTTTGAATAATAGTTTTCTGCTTGTGGTATGTATAGGAGCCTTAACTGATATACCCCTTCAAATCGGGTAATCCCAATCCGCCCCTGTTCTACTGGAAGAATCAGCTTATCCCACTTGACTCTTGCTGTCTTCCCCTCCAAGATAAAGTCCTGCAGCTCTTTATTAATTGCTATCCACTGTGACGTTCCGTTTCTAGGCCATTAATCAAAGAGCCTGAATCCTCACCACTGATACTGGAGAGAGACATTCACTTGTAACAAAATTAGATACACACAGTATTTCCAGATGCAGATCTCTGCATCAAGCACAATTTCCATTAAGAGCACACAGGGAACACAGTCTGGGGGCTGATTTCTCTCTTTTTCCAGGCTCCCAGTAAGACTCCCCACTGACTCAGCTGTAGAGTTGAGTTCTTAGCCGAGTTTCCAAGCCAAGTACTCCAGCACCCCTCATTGTGAAACCAGTGTTTTGTGTCTCTCCTCCAAGCAGCTGACACACGCACACTCTTTAATATTTGATTTACACACACACACACACACACACACACACACACACACACACACACACACACACCCTGGGAAAGGCTGACACAGATTTACTAGCTATGCCTTCTTCTGCCCAGACTGTAAGGTAGTTTCACTGCCACCAGACACTCCAAAGCCAGCTACTCTAAGGCTGTTACAAGGGTACCCAATTATATTGAGTGAAATTAATATTAATACAAATGATAGTGTTTGACCAATGCAGTAAGGCTTTCTGGAGTGGCCACCGAGTCACAAAATAGATATAAGTACTCTCAAAGGTTAAAAGATTGTCTAAAGGACCAGCCACAATGAAAATTTAACTATATTTAAAAATAGATAATAGAACATGAAACTACAGAATATCTATTTACAATAAACATCAGAGTTTCAATCACAGGAAATATTAAAATAATACAGATGAATAGATTCATATGCATGCAGAAAAACAGTACTTAACCAGATCAGTCAGGAAAATATAGTGAAATTATGCAATTACTATTCCCTGGACACTTACTAGAGCAAGGCAAGATGAAATAGGTGAGGGTCCTTCTTTGTCGGGTTTCAAAAACAGACTGCCCTGTGACTTCAGTCTCATCTAGTATTAAAACATAATTTTAGTCCTGGATTACAGAATGACATCACATACATCTGGTCATCTGACTTCTGGTCCCATACCACCCCTTTCACTTGCAGCTGAACCGGACTGTAGAACATATGTGTCAGTAATACACACACACACACACACATAGAGCTTTGCTAAGATCTGTTGCAGCTTCTAGAAGTCATAAAACAATTTCAGCATTTCCACCCTTCCAGGGTAGCAGTCGGTTCCTGGTAAGGACAATTGTCCTTGTTTTCAGAGGCATTTCATCTCTGGCTGTATGATAAAATCTTTATCGCCTACTAAGTAATTTAATTTCAAACTATTTTTTCGAAGTTAGCTGGATTGAGATTAACTTCTTCTCTTCCAGTATCCTCTGTTAAAACATATACATTTAATCAGTACCAATACAGTCAGTCAGGACCCACTGTTGGTATATTTTTTAACACACACAACTTTACAAATACATTTTCAACACAGCACCTGTACAAATCAGTTTGATATTCAAATGATGTATAATTCTTTACAAAACTCCAGCTAGGTATGCTGGCATATGTTACACATATCCTGCTTTCAGTTGTTACACGTTACACATCCACTGCCGTACTTCTGCTGGCATAGCTGGCAGTACCTCACATCTACTGCCATACTTCTGCTGGCATAGCTGGCAGTACCTCACATGGTGACATTCGCAGCTTCTCTTTTGGTTGATAAAAATATGCCTGACCTGTGTAAAAGACTAATGGGACTAAAAAACATTTTAACTGTAAGTATCTTACTAACCATACCCATACAGCAAAGCTTCCATTTTCTCAGTGTTCATATTATACTTTGTCTCTTGCCACCTATCCTTAGCTAGCACACCAAAATTATTTTTTTAATCTATACTCCTAAATACTATCATGTCCCCATAAATATGGATATTGCTGCATCAATTCATATGCGGGTACATAATTTACCACTATTGTCTTTGTTTTAGCTTCATTAATTTTATACCCTGAAAAGATTTGAAACTGTCTCAAAATGTTCCGCAACACTGTAATGTCTCTTTCTGGTTTTGCCAGCTATAAAATAATATAATCTTCAGAGTCAGCTTTTTTGACTACCATACCAATTATATTTTTGAATTTCTGAGTCCCTTATTTTCTTTGCCAATGGTTCTAAGTATAATGCAAATAACAAAGGGGAAAGAGGACACCACTGCCTGGTTCCTCTGCTCAAGCAGAAATTATCAGAGAGGACCCCACCCACTTTCATTTTTCCCTTCTATCCCTCATATTTCCTTCTAATCAACCTTATATTTTTTTTCATGAAATACTAATGTTTCCATTGCCCTGCTCGTAAAGTCCCAGCTTACTCTGTCAGATTCTTTCTCTGCATCAAGACCCAACAACAACAATGATATTTTCTTACATTCTTGTTCCATGTGGATCAACATTGTTCTGTTAATGTCAAATGTTTGCCTCCCCTCCACAAAACCACATCCATATCAATCAATTTTGGCATTACTTTTGCCATTCTTTTAGGATGTTGGTACTGCTCCTCTTAAAATACTGTTAAACAAAACCTTCCAGATGTTTCAGTTTTTCCCTCCTAGCTTCCAAACTTCCACAAGAATGCTATCGATTCCTGGGGACTTTTCTCTAGATTGGTTATGCATCACAGTTGTTATGTCATCTTCTCCTGTCGTAACTGTTAGTAATTGAGCCTCATCTACCTCTAACCTTGGCATATTTAATTCTTCCATAAACTTTTCCATTTGTATCCTTTCTTGATTTCCATGTTTCTTTGCTTTATACAGACTTTCAAAGAATTTCTGAAATATTTCCAATACCTCTACAGGATCTCTTGTTACCTTCCTTGTTATAGGCTCCCTAAGCTTGGCAACAGCCCCTTTCTACTATCTGTAGCCTGAGTTGTTGTGCTAAATGTTTTTTTGCTCTAGTGTTATTACCAAAAACAGTTGCTTAACAGCAAATCTTTCTACACTTGTGTATATTATCAAAGTAATACCTTATTTTCTGCTTACATTCTGCAGTTGATACTCTTCTTGTTCTGTGAAATCCCCCCCAGTCTGCAGTACTTTAACATGTCAGTCACTCCAAATAACTCTGTCTTTCTTTTATATCCACCCTATTTTTAAACTCCACCATAATTTTGTCCCACTCACTAGCTATATTTTCAGAAGTAATTTCTGTGCCCTCAGTAGCTCCTGAATAATCTCCACTACCCATTCCTTAAATTCCTCTCTTTTCAACAGGTAGGTTGGAAAGCGCCAATGTCTCATTTTTATTTCATTACCCTATATTTTGTTTTAATTGTTATTGACACATGATCTGAAATAGTTATTAGGTGCGTATCAAGACCTTCAATTAAATGTACATGTTCTTGTGAAAGGTAAATTCTTGTAGCCTAGCCCAGTTTTTGTACCTTGGGGAATATGTAAATTTACTCTGAACTCCTTTTACTGAATTCTTTTTTTCCATTTCAAATGGTTTCATTAATTTCTTCAAACATCTAACTTCCTTTGTTATACTTTCCCTTCTGGGCCCACCAGAAACAGCTTGACTGCTGCAAATCAAATTCCATTCCCCATCTATAAGTAATATTCCCTGCTGAAAACTAGTTTCACACAGAATTTTCTTAAGCTCCATTATAGGAGTTTTAGGTGCAATATAAATACATGCCATTGTAAACCTTTTCCCTTGCCAGTAGCCACTTAGCACTACAAATCTGCTATTCTCATCATCTTTTTAATCTCCTTCTATCACATTGGAAGCTCCTCTTGCAATTAATATAAGTACTCCTCTTTTCCTTTGTCCCAAATATTCTGCTAAATAACCATCCGGAAAACCTTTCTTTATGAAGTTCATATGTTCATTTCTTTTCAGGTGCATCTCCTGTAACATAGCTATTTGCACTCTACATTTTTTAATATAGTTCACTATTCTTTCTTTTTTGTATTTCTCTGTGAAACCATTGATATTTAAAGACATTACAGAGAGCATCGTTGTATTAAAAAGTTATTATTCCTACCTTTTATATATAACACCTTTTTCGTTAAATGTCTAGTTCCATCTTTTGTGTTACATGCATACACTGTTTGGCAGGTTGAACTTTTATATAGTTGTTTCGTATCATATCCATTTGACCCTATGTAGCATCTTACAAAACTTTTTGTTTTATTGAAAGCCCTCAAAAAAAAAAAAACACTAACCCAGTAAAACCTATTAATTTAATAGTAACTCACAAACCTATGTGCATCTTCAAATATTGAAGTTTTACCCTCCTAATAGAAACAAATGGCTCAAATTGATAGCCAAACTCACAGGTTTGAGTTAACCTAAAAGAAAGGTTATCCATGCTAAGACACCTGGTGCAGCCTGTGCTTCTACTAAATGCTCTTTTTGTTATACTTTCCCAGCTATAACCCCCTCGAAATGCTTTCAGAGAACGTTATCTCCTAACCAGTTTCTCTTCTTTTTTTTTTTCTTCAGCCAGTCACTCTCCACCAGACCGTAACCAATTTATCTTTATCAGATTGTCTCCATGGAGACATGAAAACCAGACAGCCGATTTGTTTTGCTTAAAAACAATCATAATATTCAATATTCTTTTTCATTTACTTGCTGTCCCTTAAAACTTGTTATTAAGTCAGTCTAAGGGCCTTAATCAAGTCATTCCCCCATGCAAGAATGAGAAAAAAGCACATTATTTTTGATTTTGTCATGCTGTTTTAACCATTTTTTTTAACATTGCAGTGCCTACATTTTCTTAAAACGGAACAAGAAGAAAGAGATAAGGGAGAAAGAAAGGAAAAAAAAGAACAGTAGCACCTATTTACAATCCCCATTACACTTAAAATTAACTGAGAAAACTTTATATTATGCAAAGAAAAGCATACAGCATAAAAATAGTACTAAGAAAAGAAATGTTTTCTTACAGTTAACTCCTCCCCAGAAGTATCTTTCGAACATTAATGACATGAAGTAGGGCATATACTTGAGTCCTCTACAAGTCCAACATATTCTGAAAAAGTCCAATATTTCCAGATTTTCTTGTTCAGTCATATTTCACAAATATAATTATTGCATTGTAATCCCACATTGTTACTGGTTTTGTTACTGTTCACCTCCATCTCCCAAGTCCTGTGTCTGCTTCATTTCTAGTGTACTCTCAATTTTTCTAGTCAACTTTCATGCTGCCTTCCTTCTCTTTAACATTTTCTGTTGAAGCAGTAGAAAATAATTTACAAGTGTAGTCCCTCCGTGGTCTTTATTACCAGAAGAATAAGAAGCAGAATCATCTCCTGTTTCACAGCTCAGTTTTTTGGACAAGCTTTTGTATTTCCTGTTTAGCATGTACTTCATCAAAAAATGATTTGTCCCTCCAGGGAAGAATACATTGAAGACAGCTGGGTACAGCAGTTTGAATCTCACACCTGCGTCTCGATATTCCCTGAATAGTGGAAAAAAATTAATCCTCTTCTGCCTGGTGTACAGTGAGTAATCATTCTCCAAAACACTTTGTTGTCTCCCACTTTTAGTATTTTGTCCTTCTGCCTCAGTTTTGTCAGAATCACCTCCTTCTGCTGGTAGGATTGTATCTTTACTATTAATGGTCTAGGTTGCTTTCTCATAGCCAAGTTTGGATCATACACATGATGTGCCCTTTGATCTGCTAGCTTTTGCTTTGGAATGCCAGTCCTGTTGCTTATTTGTGCTTTCATAAAACTAATGAAGTATGTTCCTTCCAGTTTGTGTGGTATAACTGAAAATCTCAAGTTTTCCCTTCATGCTCTGTCCTCTAATTCTATTATTTTTGAAACCCGTCTTCCTTAGCAGTCTCATATTCAGCCAGCCTTTTCTTCATTTCAGCCTCTGATTTTTGCAGTTTTATCACCTCGTCTGAATATTTCTTTCAAGCTTCTTCCATTTTTTCCAGGCTTTGGGTTGATATACTCCATTCGTGTTTTGTTTAATTTAACCAGGTCTGTGTGCAGTTGTCTTTTATCTTTCTGTAGGTTACTCAGTCATGTCTGGAGGTTGCATTGCTTTTTGCTGAACAGCTGCAGAACTTTCACCCGTCAGCGTTTCTTCCTCACTTTTTGTAGCTGATTTTTTTTTTCAGGTGCTCTGTATTTCTTTTTGCCTGGCATCCAGGCAATACTCTCACTAGCCAGTTAATGAAATTTACACATAAAGACAAAAGTTTACTGGCCTTCTCTGTTCAGTTTCTATTTTCACACTGGGGGAGCTAGAGTTAAGCTGTTAGTCAATGTGCAGCCATCTTGGAAGCCAGGCCATTTCATTTTATTATTCTTTTCATGGCAAACAGTTTTCTGATCCAGTCTGAACTCATTCTACAAAGGCCATTAGATTTTTGAGCTTTCTTCAAAGGTTGGGATACTAAATCCATCCCTGAAGCTGCTGCCTAGTTTTCTGTCCACACCTTTACTAAACATTACAAGTTTGATGTCATTTTCAGAGCCAGGGCAAAATTTGCTAGTGCTATCCTTCATGGATTTATGGAGAGCTCCTCTGTGCCTTCCTCATCCTATCCTTTGTAGTAGATTTGATAATCTCCCACATGTTAGGTATACTGCAGCAGTGATAACAAAGGACATAGTACAGTTGCGTAAAATCTTACCGTAACAGTAGATGTTCTTCCTTATCACTTTTGCAGTATTTAGTCCCTCCCTCACTGCTTTCCCCTTTTCTGTCTTTCTTCACTTTGGGGCACTTTGCTGGCCAAGCGGTCTTTGTCTTTTTCTTCCGTTTCTCTTTTCCTCTGGATGTGCATGTTTGCCTTTCTCCTGGGGTTGTTCTAGTTCTCTTGGGGCACTTCACTTCTAAGTATGGAGTGTGCATATATCGCATTCATGCCCTGTGCCTGCTTGAGGAGCATTTTCTGACATACAACACTAGGGGTGTGTAAAGGCATTGGTATGCTGGACGGATGTTGGGCTCTCCTTGACAGGAGATCCCACATGTTAGGAGTACTGCAGCAGTGAAAAGAAGGATACCCATTTATATGGTCAGATTTTACACAACTGTCCTTGCCTCTAGCCAGATTACATATGAGGGAAAATACAATGGTTTCTAAAGTCATTGTTGATTCAACATCAACACAATTTTTCTTTCCAAATCCCAGAACTTCCTTTTGTCAGGAAAGAACTATTTTGATGGGTTGAGCAAATTTTACTGAATCCTGGTTTCACAATCTCCCTTTTAGCCCCGTTTCAGTCTGCAGCTCCCTCAGATGTATGTTACATGTGGAAAGTGCCTAAAAACTGTTGTATACTGGCCACAGAACCAGTCCTTAGCAGGATATGTCCCATATAGCTATATGATACTTTGAACATCTAGTGTTACTGTAAGTTTACTTGTGGCTATAACTGGCTTGGCTGGTGAGTCTTGATAACCTGACAGAATGCAAAGAAAGTGAGTGGTGTCTTGAATATAGCTATCCCTTTCAACTGACCAATGGTATCAGGCAAAGGAATCCTGCCCTAAGTGATCTCTGAGTTATGGAGAAATTTCTGGAGACACTGCTCAATGAAAGGGACAGCGATTTCACACCCCACTCATTTTCTCCTCATGATGTCAGCACTGTGATTCTCTTTGGATCATCATTGTTCTACTGATGTTATCAAATGTTTACCTTCCCTCCAACAAAAACCACACTGATGCATATCATTCAATTATTTGCCATTCTGTTAGCTAGTATAGACATAAAACAATTTATAGTTACTCTTAAAAATTACAATAAACCTGTTTGTAGCAGGTTCCAAAGGGTTTTTACCCTCTGTGAGTAATACTGCTGCCAGTTCTTTCTTCAAAGATGCTGGTACTCCTGCCCACATTTTTAAATATTGTTGAACAAAGTCTTCCAGATCTTTGTCACTTTCCATAATTCCTAAATTCGATTTCTACAGGATAGCCATCTTTACTTGGAGACTTCTCTGTTGTTTCACTATACATCACCGTTTCATTTCCTCTCTTCCTAAGCTATTGATTGTTGAGCATCAGCTTCCTCTAACCTTGGCATAAGTAGGTCCTTCCATAAATATTTCCATTTGTGAATTTTGTTGGGTTTCTTATTCTTCTGCTTTATACAAATTTTGATAAAAATTCAAGTATATCTCTAGTAGCACTGGAAGATCATTGGTTATTTTTCCTTGGCATATTCTCCGTAAGTTTATCTCCAGCTCAGAATATGCATAAGTCATTGCACTCTAAAGGTATCATAAGTAGCTGTTTTTAGTAACCTTTCAAAACTCAAACATATTGTTGCACTATTCCCTTATTTTTTCTTTTAGCACTATGCAGTTGCTCCTCCTCTTGTTCTGTTCAGTTATCTTTTGTTTGCAGCACATTCTTTGTCAACCCCTGTAAATAATTTCTATTGCTTTTTTCATATATGTCTTTCGCTCTTACTTTTACCATGCATTTAGTCTGAAAATAAGTAGTAAAGTGATAACGCCTCAATGTTAAGTTGTCAGTCTCGCCTTCATTCTTGCTGGATGGGTTCGGAGCCGATCCTCGGCTCCGACTCGTCCACTTACTAAAGCTCGAGAGCTAATTTTACCGGCTTGAGGCAACCCTATATCCCATGATGCAAGGCGATGACTCCCAGATCTCGTTTGCCGCTTTCGCTTTTTACCGGCTCCTGGTAAGTTTTTCAAATTTCAGACTTTTAGTCTCTCCCCTTTAGTTTTAGTCACTACCGTTGTTGTGTAAACTCTTAACGATTAGTTTAACCCTATTTCCGTTAGTGTTCCCTATTTTTCCAGTTATTTATCCCTTTCCCTAAGTTAGGCCATAAGCCTCCCCCTTTCCTAATTTTTTGTCAGGGATTCTGTGTGGTGTTTGGGTGTGTTTGTATCCCTGTTTTAATTTTTATTGGATCGGGTGTTTATTGCGTGTGTGTCTGTGTTTTTTGTCACTTAGTGTTTCCTCAACACAGTTATGTCGAAGGACACAAAGGTCACAGGCTTCAAGAAGTGTGACTCGTGCTGTCAGAAGATGTCTCTGACAGACGGTCACACTTCTTGTGTTTACTGCCTGGGACCTCTGCACCTGCAGGACTCTTGTGCTGTCTGCCATGCCTTCAGCCCAAGAGTCCTGCAGGAGTGCAGAAATAAATTAATACTGAGGGGCTCATTAAAGCCTGAGAGCTCCCCGACTAAGTCGGCTCCGGGGAAGCCCTCGAAACCAGTTAAGCCTTCGGCTCCAAGCCCTAAGCCATCGGCTACTGGTTCGCCTTCTGTGACGAGATTGGCTCTGGCCGGAGCCAATCCTTCTATGTCACAAGCTACAGTATCGGCTCCATCCGGCGCCGATACTGCTAAATCTGGGCACTCAGTGTCGGCTCCGGCTGGAGCCGACGTATCCTCGGCTCCTTCGGCTCCACCTATCTCAAGAAAGAGATCAAGATCCCCTTCGTTGGAGTCGATACATTGGGTTCCGAGATCACCCCTGCTCTCGGAGCGGAGCCATCGGAGCTGGTCTTCTCGGTCGTCCAGGCTGTCCGACCACGACCTTGAGAGAGTGGTGAGTAGACTATTAAAGTCTCAGGCATTTGCCCAAATGCTCCATAGCCCGTCTCAACAGACGGTAGCTATTACACATCCACCTAACATTCCTCCTTCGACTCTCTTACAGAGCTCGGAGCCGGAGCTCCTCGGAGCCGTGACTGTTGTGACTTCGGAGCCGATACCACCCCCCCCCTTCGGCTCTGTCGTCCTCTGCTCCGATCTCCTCCTTGATGCCTTCATTGGAGGGATCCAGGTGTCTGGTCTCTCTCTTCGGCTCCGAGGGGGCGAGTGGCATCGGACCCTTGTCCGACCCCGTTCTCCCTCTCGGAGCTTCGGCGCTGGTGAGCTCAGCCCCGACATCAGCCTCGGAGCCGTCCCTGTCGATGCGGCCTGGGGTTCCTATCTCTTCGGAACAGGAGCCTTCTGGCCTCTCTGACGGGGGAGCCTTCGAGGTGATGAGGAGTGTACTAGCCCCAGGGCATAGTCAACGGTCAGTTCCATCAGCTCCTCCCACTACAGTGCCTGCTGACGTCTCTTCTCACTCTCTTGCTCCCGGACCCAGAGATCCAACGCCTCAGGTTTCCCCACTGGGAATATCTTCCTTTTCCGAGGCTTCTCCTGACCCATCAGGTGAACCGTGTAAGAGGACATGTAAGAGGAAACATCTAGACTCCCCCAAGTCTATTACATCTGATACTGACTTGGATGAGTCGGAGGGATCCCCAAGGTCCCCCTCTGAGGATGTCTCTTTCTCAGGCATCCTTGAACTCCTTAAGCAGAGGGGGAACTGGCATTCCCTTAATTCTTCCGAGGACGAGTCGGTATACCTGGAGGCGTTTGGGTCTCGACCCTCCACCTCCTGGGTGTCTCCGCCTTTCGACCCTCTTATGGACGTGGTGGCTCGGAAGGCGTGGATGGCCCCGGATTCGGTGGAACCCATTCCTCGGAGGCCTTCTAAATTCATCATGGCCCCACCTGATAGGCAATATTTGACAAAAGGTGTCCCGGTTGATGCCATGGTGGTGGCTGCAGCCACCAAGAAGGAACTAGCTGATCCTTTAGTACCTGTCCATCCTCCTAACAAGGATTCTAGGACTATGGATAGGTATGGCAAGCGGATTTTTTCTTCAGCGACCTTTGCCATGCGGTCGCTGAACTACTTGTGTCACTTCACCCGCCTTCAAAGAGATGTTCTTAAAGAGTTGGGAGAAGTTTTACAGGATCCGTCAGCTGCTGGGTCCCAGGATAAAATTAACTCACAGCTAGGAATCCTAAACTCCATTGTTAACTCCTCCATGCGGCTCATTTCATATGCAGCCGATGGAGCGAGTAGGGCCGCAGGCACAGGAGTGGCTTTAAGACATCAATCCTGGATGCGGTTTTGTAATTTTGCAGACCCCTTCAAGGCGTCCTTCACAAACTCTCCTTTTGATGGTTCGACCTTGTTCGGACCATAAGTGAAAGACACCTTGACTAGATGCGAACAAGATGGCAAGACTCTTTCTGCCGTAGGAGTCCGTTTCTCCACCCCTTCAAGACCTTACCCAAAACGTCAGAAGGGAGGGAAAATGTGGTTCCGCAAATCTCAAGGAGTCACGCCTGACGCACGAGGTCAGTTTACCCCCAGAGGCAGAGGGGGTAACAACAGACGCTGCCCTAGGGGCAGAGGGGGTCCGCAGAATCAGGGTAGCAGGAAGCCTCTCTCTGACAAACCCTTCCAGCATCCCTGAGATGTTGCCTGATTGTCCACCTTCGGTGGCAGTCGGGGGAAGATTATCGCTGTACCCAAAATCCTGGCTTTCCCTTTCTCAAGACAAATGGGTACAGTCAGTTATATCCGAGGGTTACAAAATTCCCTTTATTCAAACCCCAGTTCAACAAAAGGGTGAACTAGCAGTACCAGAGATATCAAAACTGCTAGCAAAAAGAGCCATCCAGCCAGTCCCAGCAGACCAGATAGGATCCGGAATCTACTCAAGGTTCTATTTAGTACCAAAAAAGACAGGGGACTGGAGACCAGTATTAGATCTCAGCAAACTAAACAAGTTTGTAAAGAAAACAAGATTCCGGATGGTCACGCTTCAGTCCATTCTACCCTTTCTGGGCAAGGACAATTGGATGTGCTCGGTGGACCTTCAGGATGCGTACTATCACATAAAAATTCACAGGCACTCCAGTAGGTTTCTCCGCTTTCGGCTGGGGGCCAGTCACTTCCAATTCAGAGCCCTGCCATTTGGACTCATTACAGCCCCCAGAGTGTTCACCAAATGTATGGCAGCGGTTACGGCTCACCTGAGACGTCAAGGATTCCAGGTGTTTCCATAGCTAGACGACTGGCTCATCACTGCCACCACCAGGCATCAACTTCTCCAAGCCAGAGATTACACCATTCACATTTGCAGAGGGCTAGGGATTTCTATAAATTTCGAAAAATCTGCCTTGTCGCCCTGTCAATCTATTACCTTTATAGGCACCAAATTGGACACCGTACAACTTTCAGCAAAGTTAACAGACCAAAGGATCTTGGATATTCAAAACCACATCCATGTGATTCTTCACAGCGACAAAATTCAGGCCAGATTTGCTCTGAAAGTATTGGGTCTTGTGGCGGCCGCCATAACACTTCTTCCCCTTGCCTGCTTTTACATGCGTCTCCTACAATGGATGCTGTTCACCCAATGGTCCTTTCAACGACTTCCCATGCATCACAGGATCATAATAACTCCAATTTGCAAAAGGCATCTGACCTGGTGGATATTGTCCCCTCAAGTCCATCAGGGCAGACCCTTTGTTCCTCCCGTCCCGGTCGCCACAGTTACATCGGACGCCTCCCTGATCGGGTGGGGGGGGGCATTATCAGGGCAGGATGGTCCATGGCACTCGGCAACCTTTCGAATGCACCTGCACATAAATGTCCTGGAGATGAGAGCAGTGCTTTTAACGTTGCAAGCCCTCCACGACTCTCTTCCCCTGGGAACTATTGCAGTCCAAACGGACAATATGTCCGTAGTGTGGTATATCAACAAGCAGGGTGGAACCAAGTCCTATCCACTGTGTCGAGAGGCACTGAGACTTTGGCAGTGGGCAATCTATTCTCAGCGGTTTCAGATAGCAATGCATATCCCTGGGAAATCCAACATCATAGCGGACAGGTTGAGCAGAGCTATTCTCATGCCTCACGAGTGGTCTGTCAAACAGTCTGTGACGGAAGAGATTTTTCAGAAGTGGGGCCTTCCTTGCTGCGATCTTTTTGCCACCCCTCAAAACAGCAAATGCCCCGACTTCTTCTCTCTCTTCCCTCTTCCAGGCCATCCCCCCAAAGACGCTCTAATCCAAGATTGGCCCCGGGGACTTCTCTATGCCTTTCCTCCTTTCCCTCTAATACCACAAGTAATTCAGAAAGCAACCGCCTTGAGAGCCAAGATGATTCTCATTGCCCCTTATTGGCCTCAACAGATATGGTTTCCGTTCCTACATAGTTATCTTTTGGTACAGCCATGGCATCTGGACCCGGTTCCAGATCTTCTGACCCACCAGTCGGGGCAGCTGCACCAATCCATACCTTCTCTCAACCTCACTGCTTGGTTGCTCCACTTCTATCCCTAGCCAGGCTTCCTATGATTTCTAATCTCGTCCAGGATATCATAGTAGCTTCCCTTAAATCTTCCACCAGAAGGATTTACACTAGTAAATGGCAACGTTTCTCCTTCTGGGTAAAAGCTAGGAACATAGATCCATTTACTGCTCCGATTCATTCGGTCTTGGACTTCCTAGCCGAGATTTTTCATTCAGGATCTTCTTCCTCCACAGTAAAAGTTCAGCTGGCAGACATTTCAAATTTTCATATCGGCTTGTTGGACCACAACATCATGTCACATAAACTTTGCAAGGCATTCCTTAGAGGTATATTTTTACTTAAACCTCCGATTAGAGACCCCCCCACCACAGTGGGACTAAATTTAATTTTAACATCCTTGATTCTTCCCCCTTTCGAACCTGCGGCTACCTGTTCATTGAAATTTCTTTCTTGGAAGACACTTTTTCTAGTCGCCATTACTTCTGCCAGGAGAGTATCTGAGCTTCATGCCCTCTGCATTCGTCCTCCCTACTTAATCTTCCACAAAGACAGAGTTTCTCTAAGGACTGATCCGTCTTTCTTACCCAAAGTGGTATCGCAGACGAACTTAAATCCATCTATTGATCTTCCAGTTTTTTTCCCAAATTATTCTAATAGAGCGGAACAAAAACTACATTATCTCGATGTTCACCGCCAACTCAGATATTATCTGGACAGAACCAAACATTTTAGGAAATCTGATCAACTGTTTTTATTCTATGCAGAGAACATGAAACGCCTTCCAGTATCCAAGGTAACCCTATCTAGATGGCTGTCTTCTGTGATTACATGCATTTATCAGCTAAGAGGTAAAGAGTTGATTTCTAGGCCAAAAGCCCATTCTACCAGAGCACTAGCTACATCTACAGCTTTTCAGGCTAGACTTCCAATAGACACTATTTGTGCAGCAGCCACATGGGCCTCTCCTCATACCTTTGTTTCACTTTACAAATTAGATTTGGCCTCCAGAGACAGCAAATTTTGGTTCCATCGTTCTCAAGAGTCTGTTCCATTGAGCCACCCAGGATAGAGGTGCTAGGGACGCGGTCCCATCCAGCAAGAATGAAGGCAAGATTGACAACTTAACTTTGAGAAGTTATGTACCTACCATAACGTTCCATGTTAGTTGTCTTCTCTCGCCTTCTTTCTTGCGTCCTGCCCACCACCCCCCTAGCC